>NW_020628221.1:0-650 GCF_003573695.1 Papaver somniferum
TGATGAATTATTGGTAGCGTGACCAAAATAAAACATTAATTAGAATACTGGTAGTTGAACCGAGCATAATTAATAAGAATACTAATCATGAGATCGTCGTAAAGTTATTAGTGTTCGAATCTGGAATTATGATCCTTGGACTCAGAAACCCTAATTTGATCAATTGATGACCAATTGATGGTTTATTTCAAAATCAACCATGGAATGAAGGAAGGATCGGCTATAGGGGATCATGGATCGACCATGTAGCTCCCATATGCTCATGTGATCAAATACCCAAGTCTCTTGAAGAGTTGGTGATTTGTTGATGAAAGAATGATTAAATGCTGGTTCAATCATTTTTCATATAATGTTCGTCTGAGCCTTAGGTGATATAACCTAATTAATTATGAAGAGGTGAGGGACCTACCAAGGGGTCATGAAACCAGCCCTGGATAGTCTTGGGATCGAATGACAATCACTCTATGAAATTCCAAAATTATTTGGAAGAGTTTTAGACTTAATACGTGCAATTAGGTCAAATCATGAAAATACGTGGGACCGGCTCCTTGAGAACCAAAGATCCAACCCTAGTCGGTCAAGGTAATATGCTCACGTCGTCAACTCGTCCGTGTCTCAATCCTGAGAATTTTGATATTTTCTGGCGTGCG
>NW_020628222.1:0-416 GCF_003573695.1 Papaver somniferum
TTTATCTAGTTTACAATTTAGTCTCAGAAATCAATTTCCGACTTATAACGAAGTGTGTAGACTTTTTTGAGTTAACGTATATTAAATTCAACATTTTTATGAACTCTTTCTTTTTGTGTTGGCTTTGTCTTTATATTTGATTCAAGATAGTTGAAATTTGTTAGGATTTGGATTATATCTGCATGGTATTTTATCCTTCTTATATTGTGAAATTTGACTTTCTTCATATTTTCTTGAATCAACGTACATAGAAATGCAATATTTGTTAGACGTATTGCCTTAGAAATATTAATTGTAATTCCAATACATTTTTAAAACTTTTTCTGTTAAAGATGAGTTTATCTAGTTTAAAATTTAGTCACAGAAATCAATTTCCGACTTATAACGAAATGTGTAGACTTTTTTGAGTTAACGTA
>NW_020628223.1:0-538 GCF_003573695.1 Papaver somniferum
GACATAACTTCTCACTGAAACCAAATTTCCTCAGAACTTCAAGAAAGAAGTCTCACTCTAATCTGTCAAATGCTTTTGACATATCCGTTTTCAGAGCAAGATGGCATGTTCTTCCTCTTTTCCTTTTCATAGCTTTAACCAACTCTTATACTAAACAAATATTCTCAGAAATCAATCTTCCAGGAACATAGGCTGACTGCATGGGAGAATGATATCAGGCATATGCTTTTTTAATCTGAGAGCAATTAACTTGGAGATTTAGTTTGTAAACGGTGTTACACACGATAATAGGCCTATAATCTTCTGGTTTGTGAGATGATGGACACTTAGGAATCAGTGTGACTCTGGTGTTATTAATTTTCTTGAGAAGGTATCCAGAAGTGAAGAAAGCTTTTACCATCTTGCAAATATCATCTTTCACAACCTTCCATTAAGTTTGATAGAAGCCAGGGGGAAACCATCTGGACCTGGAGAAGTCCAAGGTTCCATGGTCATCAGAGCATCATAAGTGTTTTCATCATTTGGAGTGGCAATTAAA
>NW_020628224.1:0-350 GCF_003573695.1 Papaver somniferum
ACAATTTTCTGCTCGTCAGAATTTTTCAGAAACGTTTTTCTGTTTTGTAAAATATCAGAAAAATACTTTTACAACTCCAAAAATTCTGAAATTTTACGCGGGTAACTATCAGGATGTCTACTACGTTGTGTCAAAAGGGTTCATCAAAATTCCTTCTAGATTAAAAGATAAAATTGAAACTCTACAGATGACCAGAAATTCGTTTTTGTTTTTTCACTCCACAATTAACATCCATGATTCACAAACCAATCAATCGTTTTCGATTATTACAAATGCTAATGTCTTAAGATTGTTGGGTGCAATAATCAAAAACAAAGAAAAATCAAATAAGCAAAAGTTATTAATACTTA
>NW_020628225.1:0-297 GCF_003573695.1 Papaver somniferum
ATGGTTGGATTCGTCGTTCTTACGAAGTTTCAGACTTATTCTCGAGTCCAGGTTTCGATCTCGGACCCAGTTTCTTTCTCGAAGTGGACTAATTTAGGGTTTGCTGAGCGTTTCTGAGAATATACGATGGAAGCTTACCCGTAAATGGTTGGATTCTTCGTTCTTAGGAAGTTTCAGACTTATTCTCGAATCCAGTTTTCGATCTCGGACCCAGTTTCTTTCTCGATGTGGTCTAATTTAGGGTTTGCTGAGCGTTTCTGAGAATATACGATGGAATCTTACCCGTAAATGGTTGGA
>NW_020628226.1:0-721 GCF_003573695.1 Papaver somniferum
TCGGTCCAAAAAAACATGTTTTTTTGGAGAGAGATACTAGTTCATCAATCGAGTCACAGGTGTCTAACATATTCATACCTAACGATTTTCCACAAAGTGGTGACGAAAGGTATAACTTGTACAAATCTTTCCATTTTCCAATTCGATTCGATCCATTCGTTCGTAGAGCTATTTACTCGATCCCAGACATTTCTGGAACACCTCTAACAGAGGGACAAATAGTCAATTTTGAAAGAACTTATTGTCAACCTCTTTCAGATATGAATCTCTCTGATTCAGAAGGGAAGAACTTGCATCAGTATCTCAATTTCAATTCAACCATGGGTTTGATTCACACTCCATGTTCTGATAAATATTTACCATCCGAAAAGAGGAAAAAACAGAGTCTTTTTCTGAAAAAACACTAATTTGAATCTATTTTGGGAGGAAACGCTAATTAGCTATCTTTAAAGAGGAGGAAACACAACATACCCCTATTTTATCTGACTACAGGATGGGAAAAGAACGGATGTCTACCAAAACCGATGGCTTTATACGAAAATTTTGTCAACCCTAGCTAAACAATCCGCACGCTGTTATGGATATTCTGTTTGTAACTCGATCCGAAGTAAATGTGCTTAGACCACCGATCTAATTAAACTCCAATAGCAATTGGACACGCAACAAGGTGACCAGTGCTAACCAATTATATTAAGACATGTAGTAAGATGAAAAGCCAAAA
>NW_020628227.1:0-1028 GCF_003573695.1 Papaver somniferum
TATCCCTTTTTGTTGGCATTTAACTCATCTTTTATGCATTAATTCTACATTTTATCCCATATTCTGTATTTTCATTGTTTTCGAGAATAAATATTTTTATTAATTAATTTTGCATTTTTAGGTAATAAATAAAGTCTGGATGACTTGCGGAGCAAAAAGAGCAGAAAAGTAGTGAAAAGCCGGGAGAAATCACGCAAGGAAGCCGCGAAGAATGGTGCGCACAACCTCATTTTCTACACACAAAAACGCCTCCGTTCTCAGCCATCAGATCAGTTCTCAGAAGCATCCGATGGTCGCTCCTTCATAGAGCATCAAAATCTGAAGTCTCTGCCAAGCACCACAGCGCTGAAATTCCAAGCCTTCAGATTAGATGGTAGTTGAATCCAACGGTTGCTCCCTTGCTGTGCATCGAAGTTTGATATCTCCGCCTTACACTACAGTACCTAACTCCATCAAGTACCGTTCGTTTCGTCGTATCTCTTCATCCGGCGGTCGCTCATCGCCTGCCTCCGCATCGCCGTCAGATCCACCTACCATCTTCCCATCCATCGGTCCAGCTTCGCGAAACATCAAAATCCTCTACACCTGCTCAACACCCTAATACATAATACCTATACCCATCGCCAAACACACCCTTCCTCAAACCCCATCGACACCATCTTCCCCCCCCCCTCTATGCAACAGTACCACCATGTCCGTCTCCATCACCACCATCTTCTCCCCAAATCACTCCACCATCTACGCCACCAAATCACTCTACTCTACCTATAACCAAAAACCCATCATCACTATCACGTTTTACATCAACTAATCTCCTCAATTTCTCATCTCTGCTGACTGAAACCCTAGGTGAGAAATTGAAGATATAAGTTGATGTTAGAGCAGCAATTGGAGCAGGAGATGACCCAGGAAGAGAAATAGAAGGATGGGTCGACGAGATGGAGCGAGTATCTCATCAACATTAGGTAAATCAATTTCACCTGATTTTCTGATTTTGGGGAAAAGGGGCTGTGAACCCTAATTCTGAT
>NW_020628228.1:0-1826 GCF_003573695.1 Papaver somniferum
ACGACTCGGTTATCAGGTGACTGAGGGACCACTGGGGACTTTCCACAATCGCCTCGGTGCTTCCCACAAAACTCAGACTTACACCCGGAAGATTCATTTTTCGTCAAGAGATCCGAAAAACCGAGTAAGTCTTTCCTAGACAAAATACATGGTTTACTACTGCAAGCTTTCACAGAAATGATAAAACTGATAGCCATGTTACGTTTCATCCCATGCTCTCTACTGACACGCAACACTCACAGTTCCATGGTTTTCCTGAGATGTTTTCACCACTTGCAATCGTAAGCAAGACAACATTATTATAAAACAATTCAATCCAAAATAATAATCCAAAACCCTCGTAGATAACAGTTATCTATCAATTCAAATAAAACCATAAACCGGGCGCTTTGTTTGCCTTTCAAAAAAAAAAAAGGAGAGCCAACCCCTTTTATAGGCATAACATTTTTGGAATTTGAATAAAGAAAGGATTTCCTATTTGAGCTACGTATGGAAAAAGACAACTGGGACCGCAAGAACAAGCTTCACGGTGCCCAACAGTCCGTGACATGCCAAGCCAGTGCCGTGCCAAGCCAGCGTCGTTCCAAGCCAACAGTCCGCACAATGCCTAGCCAACAGTCCGCGCCATACCAAATCCAAGCCAGCGCCCATTCCAAGCCTATCTAGTGCTAACATCTTGCATCCTTCCAGCGCCAGCAGCTTGCATCCTTCCAGCAGTAAAAACTTGCTTCTTTCCAGCGCCAGCAACTTGCATCCTTCCAGTGCCAGCAACTTGCATCTTTCCAGCGCCAGCAGCTTGCATCCTTCCAGCGCTAACATCTTGCATCTTTCCAGCGCTAATAACTTGCACTTTTCCAGCACCATCTTCTCCGCTCCACAACCATCCAAAGAAGCGCCATCCTCACCCTTCGAAACAACGCCATGGCTCCAGCACTCCATGATCAAAACTGTTTCATCTCTGCACGATACACCTACGATCACCAGAACCAGAGCCGCTTCCGCCACCCCAACGTTTCTTCAAGTATGACATCTCCAACCATCACAAGAGATGCTGCTACTCCACCATCAGGGCAAGATACTGGAAGAGCCGGAAGAAGCCGATCTCCTTTTATCACTGTTGATTTGATGAAAAGACAAAAGGTTCTCATAAAGCTCAGACAGACGTGTTTATAACTCAGGAAGAGATACCTATTTCTTCAAGACACTGACAGAGAGACCACCATAAGAGTCACATCAACCCAAGAGGGAGCTGACAAAGAATACTTTTAACATCTGGCGCAGGCACTTCAGCAGGACGTGCGTTTATAGATGAAGGGGCTCGCGTTGCTATTGAACTCCCAGTAGAAGGGAATCAGCAATCCAATTCCATCACACGTAAAGATCAGGAACGACTTCTCCAAAATCGAGGAAAAGGAAATCAGCAACCCTCCTGAATTCACAGAGATCCTCTTCCCGTCAGGAGATGCATGACTTCTGGGGACTTCGCCGACAAAATCGTGCAGTCTATGATGAAACAGTTATGCGAGATTCTATATTTCTCCAAGGCAAGACATATTTTCATCCCTCAACCACACTACATCAGGAAAGCAGGTGTTTCCAGCCAGGGAATCCGTTCCCAAACCCCAACCTCTCCTAGAAAGCACGACCGATAGATGGAACTGGGGACTCCTAACCTCTGTTCACTTGAGGGATGTCGATTTTGACAGAACGCTGAGTGACGCGGTCTACGACTTCAACATGGTAACCGTCAAGGCTCTGAGAGTTTCAAGGCGTCGTTTCAACAATCTCTCCAGAAGTGGCTCCGCTTCAACGTTCTCCAGCAGCGG
>NW_020628229.1:0-682 GCF_003573695.1 Papaver somniferum
TCAAAGTTTCATCAAACAACTCGCAAGTCTCTGAGCTGCCACCATTCGTCACAATCAAAAATACATTCCCACTGTACTCAATTATCAATTTTTACCCCTTGAAAACAATTATACAAGGATCAAGAGTATCTACGCAGAAGTTAGTACTCTTTATGATCAGCTCCGGCAACCTGCCTTTATCAAATACTCTTCCAGCAATATCCTGGTTACAACAGAGGCACCTTCCACCATTCAAACTGCGCATTACGCCCTCAGACATTTCAAGTAAACAATATCCCAGTTGTAGTTTAAGATACCCTTTGTTACCAGTGAAACTCTTTTTACATTTATAAAACATTTGATCAATAATCTCATGAGTGTTGTCTTCAGCTGTAGATATTTTACCACTACATGTGACAACCGGAAACAACTAATAAACATTCCTGTTTGTGCAATCCTGTAGGTTTCGAATTGATTTCGAATTTTCTGCAATAAAACTTTTTTGAACCTCTTTCCTATGAGCTGTAAAACTGATATTTTCAACCAACCATTGATCAAACAATTTCTGCACATTTACATATACGGTTTCCCTTGTGACATGAGATAAAATTTCAGTCCTAAGAAGAATACCAGGATGCCATATTGTTTCACAGAACTCGCAATCATTACCATTGGTACTACTTATAACACACAAACACATAGA
>NW_020628230.1:0-827 GCF_003573695.1 Papaver somniferum
AAGGGAAAGGAATATTTTGAAAGAGAAGATGAACCAATGATATGGTCCTTGACACCGAGATTCCAGACGATGTCTGCGAAGATATTCGCGAAAGGCTCAAAGGCTCCGCAATTGTTGAAAAGGGATAGCTTAATAAATAGGAGATCATCTTAAACCAAAAGTGCTTCATTACCATGTTTTAGTATGTTTTAATTTAAAGTATGAAATATAATGTAATATATCAAACATTATTTGTTACAGATGTGATAAACCAGGACACTTCTCCTCTGTATACCCTGAAAGAATACAAAACATGGAAGAAGCAAACAAGAATGAAAAAAAGGGAAGCAAATACATCTCTTTTCATGCACGAAGTTGTATTCTTAAACGAAGAGAAACTAATACCAAAGAACTACGAAGCAAAGGATGGAAAAGAAGGAATATGGTATTTAGATAACGAAGCCAGCAACCACATGACTGGCAAGAGACATTATTTCTCTGAACTCAACGAGAAAATCAAAGGAAAAATGAAATTTGGAGATGGTTCTTATGTAGAGATTGAAGGGAAAGGATCAATCTTATTTCAAATCAAGACCGGAGAACAGAAGCTTGTCACAAACATCTACTTCATCCCAAACTTACAAAGCAACATTCTAAGATTAAGACAAGCTACAAAAGTTGGATGTGATGTTAGAATGCGACAAGATTATCTAACAGTTCATGACCCAAGTGGAAGACTTTTAGTTAGAGTCTCACGCTCACAGAATAGACTCTACAAGATAAGTCTCATGATTGGAAGGCCATTGTGTATGAATATGAGACTGGAAGATCAGACATGGAAGTGGCAC
>NW_020628231.1:0-657 GCF_003573695.1 Papaver somniferum
TCTACCTCTCTGCAGCAGCAGAGAAGTTTCTGCAACTTCTCCTCTTCAGCTCTGTAGCCTCTCCCAACTCTCGATGTCCTTCTCAGCTTCCTCAGAATCGTATTTATACACCACAGGAACTCAAATCAGGTGAGTTAATTCCCACTATCTTCTTTCCTTTTTCACTGCAAATTCCGGAGATTTTTATTCTCCATTCCTTAACCGCTGCACATAAACATGCTGTCAAGAAAAATATTTTAATCAATGCAAAGTAAACTTTCAGGATATTATCTCTTCCAAAAAATCTTTGAATTCACTTCAAAATATTTTGTTCTTTCTTTGACATAAAGTTTTGATATTCTGTTGATTCCCTTTCCTCTTACACGTCTTTTAATTCAAACCAAACTCCTCCAGGGATAAAACGAAATCTCAGAGAAGATATGCTTCCATTATTTGCACGTAACTTCCAAAACTAATCCATCAAAAAACCCGTAACACTAACCTTCCCCTGTCAACATCAAATCAAGAAGATATCCTTCCTTTTCCGAAACAAAAGCAATTATCAGTCCTGTTTGACTCGAACAAGCCCAATCCAACCGATTTCTGTGACTTAGTCTGACTTAAACTCCACACAAATCCAAGAAAATATTTCCGGGATAAACCCGAGAATAACATTCC
>NW_020628232.1:0-769 GCF_003573695.1 Papaver somniferum
TTAGCTTCATTAAAACTAACAACATGCTGCACCATTTGATCCACATTCGTAATCGTCTCCCCATTTTCATTCACCAGTTCAGAGATAGTATTACTACTTCTCCTAATGCGAATACTATTGTGAAAGAAGCTTGTGTTACTAGCCTCCTCAACAAGCCACTTATTACGAGACTTTTGTTTGAGCATAGTAGCCAGCTGCAATCTAGTATTGTTAAGTTCCACGGCTATACTCTTCATATTATTCAGCTTATCAACATTACTAGGGTCCTCATCAGTTTCACGTAAAGCATTCTCCATTCTCAACTGATCTTGCTTTAGCCGAATATGCACATTACCAAACACCCGTTTATTCCACTCCTTCATATCTGCTTTAAGCCTCTTCAACTTAAAAGGAAAAACATAAGCCGGAGAACCAACAACCGGTTTATCCCAGCTATCTTGAACCATCTTCATAAAATCAGAGTGACTAAACCACATTTTTTGTACTCGAAAAGGAGCACGTTTTGGACGATTATTAATAAAAGGATAACCAATGAGCGGAGAATGATCAGAAACTTCTCTAGGAAGAGATTTACACCGCCAATTCTCATACTTATCCAACCAGGCTTCATTGATAAAGGCCCTATCCAGTTTACTAATAATTCTCTTATCCCCTGACTGACGATTGGACCAAGTGAAACTACTACCAAGAGCTTCAGCTTCAAACAACCCATTATCATCTAACCAATCACCAAACTCATTAACCATTGAAGTACGAGGAACAACACCAC
>NW_020628233.1:0-696 GCF_003573695.1 Papaver somniferum
GACACAAAACACCACCGCCGGCACTAACTGTAGTCAACAAGGACAATCGGTGGCATCAGCTTGCTTGGAGAACTGAAAATGTGCCACGAGGTTCATTCCAGATTCCTTTTCTTCGATAAGAATTCAAGCTGCTGCTTAATTAAGAAATGAGCATTTCTTTACACGGAAAATGGGTCATTTGTCCAAATATTTTTAAATCACGGTTCAAATGGACGAGTAAAAAATAATTTAAAAAATAGCAAGGATAAAATTGGATACATCCTGTGTAAATTAAAAATAAGAAAAAATATTTGAAAATGGAGACGATGAAACCGATTACATCCTGCCTATTTTTACATTTTGTCCATTTAAACAGTTCAAAATTTAACTATCCATTTCATCTAGGAATTATTGATTTTGGTTTTTTTAACCAATTTTGTGTTCTTTACATTTCACTAACGACATATATGCTGATAATGAGGCCACGTATAACTTGTAACTCCAACTGGGCCTGACTAATTCGAACCAGCAAAGACAACTTTTTGCCTTGCTTAATGACTTCCTGGTGGTGATGTGTAGCTAAGATGGTGGTGCTACATACAGGTCAAATATTGACATGGATGCTCACGGTTCCTTCATTAAGCTCTAATTCTCGCTGGTGTCGTGAGAGGCCTTTGTGCCTTTCATTGTAAACGCAACTATAACTCTCAATTTAGC
>NW_020628234.1:0-394 GCF_003573695.1 Papaver somniferum
TCAGGAATATATTCCCTGTATATGTTAAACAGACACATTTTCGTCGACTTCGAGGCATATACATTGTCCGAGATCGAAACCTGGCGGTCAGTGGACTGTTATAAGTCGGAAACTTCGTAAGAACGACGAATCCAGCCACATACTGGAAAGATTCCTCAGGAATATATTCCCTGTATATGTTAAACAGACAAATTTTCGTCGACTTCGAGGCATATACATGGTCCGATATAGAAACCTGACGGTCAGTGGACTGTTATAAGTCGGAAACTTCGTAAGAACGACGAATCCAGCCATATACTGGAAAGATTCCTCATGAATATATTCCATGTATATGTTAAACAGACACATTTTCGTCGACTTCGAGGCATATACCTGATCCGAGATCGAAACCTGG
>NW_020628235.1:0-534 GCF_003573695.1 Papaver somniferum
ACAAAAGGAAACAAAAGATTACATGACACTTTGAAAGAGGTAGCCCTTTTTGATGCACCCAGTTAAATTCGATGGTTGTCTTTCTTAATGTAACCTCCACCTTCTATCCCAACCAACCAAAGAACAAGCTAGTCAAGTTTCGTTCAGTATTCTAAAGTGATTGGCAATCGTAACTTCCTATCAAACACCTTGAAGATCGAGGCCATACATGTATTGGTAGATCGTGCGCGTGCAAATTTCTTATCACTATGTGAATTGTGCTAGAATCAGGGTGCCTAAATATCTAGACTAAGACTCCTAATAAAAATACATATTTGCACAAGAGTCAACATTTCAAGGTAAATGAGCTCCATTTTTTATGATTTTTTTTTTTTTTAATTTTTTTTGAATTTTTTCGATTTTTTCAAAAGAATAGAGTTTTGTTTTCAATTATGGCATATTATCGTGGTATCTACTCTATACCCCCAAACCTAAACTAAACATTGTCCTCAATGTTTAAAAATATGGAAAGAATTAAAATGCAACATATGGAAA
>NW_020628236.1:0-561 GCF_003573695.1 Papaver somniferum
TCAGGTTGCAAGATTACCATATACAGACCCGATGTTCTCGTCCAGGCGAGGTTTGAGGTGTCAAATATATCAAATTGGATGAAACTGCAACCTATTACTGAACTCGGGTTGCAAGATTAGCATATACAGACCCGATTTTCTCGTCCAAGCGAGGTTTGAGGTGTCAAATATATCATATTGGATGAAACTGCAACTTATTATTGAACTAATGTTACAAGATGATGATATACAGACCAGATGTTCTCGTCCAAACGAGGTTTGAGCTGTCAAATATATCAGATTGGATGAACCTGCAACCTATTACTGAACTCCGGTTGCAAATACCATATACAGACCCGTTGTTCTCGTCCAGGCGAGGTTTGAGGTGTCAAATATATCAGATTGGATGAAACTGCAACCTATTACTGAACTCAGGTTGCAAGATTACCATATAAAGACCCGATGTTCTCGTCCAGGCGAGGTTTGAGGTGTCAAGTATATCATATTGGATGAAACTGCAACCTATTACTGAACTCAGGTTGCAAGATTACCATATACAGACCCGATGTTATCGTCCAGGCG
>NW_020628237.1:0-434 GCF_003573695.1 Papaver somniferum
TCAGGTTGCAAGATTACCATATGCAGACCCGATGTTCTCGTCCTAGCAAGGTTTTAGGTGTGAAATGTATCAGATTGGATGAAACTGCAACCTATTACTGAACTCAGGTTGCAAGATTACCATATACTGACCCGATGTTCTCGTCCCGGCCAGATTACAGGTAACAAATATATCAGATTGGATGAAACTGCAACCTATTACTGAACTCAGGTTGCAATATTACCATATACAGACCCGATGTACTCGTCCCAGCGAGGTTTGAGGTGTCAAATATATCATATTGGATGAAACTGCAACCTATTCCTGAACTCAGGTTGCAAGATTACCATATACAAACCAAATGTTCTCGTCCCGATGAGGTTAGAGGTGTCAAATATATCAGATTGGATGAAACTGCAACCTATTACTGAACTCAGGTTGCAAGATTACCATAT
>NW_020628238.1:0-266 GCF_003573695.1 Papaver somniferum
TCAGTAATAGGTTGCAGTTTTATCCAATCTGATATATTTCACACTTCAAACCTCACCTGGACGAGAACATCGGGTATTATATGGTAATCTTGCAACCCGAGTTCAGTAATAGGTTGCAGTTTCATCCAATCTGATATATTTCACACCTCAAATCACACCTGAACGAGAACATCGGGTCTGTATATGGTAATCTTGCAACATGAGTTTAGTAATAGGTTGCAGTTTCATCCAATCTGATTTATTTCACACCTCAAACCTCACCTGGA
>NW_020628239.1:0-344 GCF_003573695.1 Papaver somniferum
TCAGTAATATAGATAAAAGAGAACTTCTTGTGATTTTCATCCATTACAAAAACTACCAAAAAGGCAAAAACCTATCGTTCATCATGAAGAAAACCTTTAAGTATATTTTCCTAAAACATCAATCTTTACTACAGAGATAGAAAGAGACATCAATGCAACGGCAAGTGCTTTTACTGAGATGAGACAAAACTAATACAATATTCTCTTTGCTTCTTTTGTAACAGATTCTGTCAGTAATATAAATAAAAGAGAACTTCTTGTGATTTTCATACATTATAAAAACTACCAAAAAGGCAAAAACCTATCGTTCATCATGAAGAAAACCTTTAAGTATATTTTCCTAA
>NW_020628240.1:0-506 GCF_003573695.1 Papaver somniferum
ATTGTACTCTAATTAATTATTTATTATAGGCTAAAATTAAATATTTGTCAGTGTAATTTAAATATAAAATAATACTATCACTTATGATATGCGATGTTGGAAAGGAAAGGATATTGTATTTAATACCGTTCATTTGAAAATTTAAACTTAAAAAAAAAAAATCAAAATAGTGGCTTGTCCGGCCCGATCTGGCCTGAATTTGGGCAGTCTTTGGGTAGCAAATTATCTGCTTATGCCCGGCCTGTCCGGCCTGAATTTGTTTACGGGCTCACAAATATTAAGCCTGGCCTGCCCGGCCTGTCTTAGTTTTTGGGTCGGGCGGCCCGGCCTGCCCGAATTTACACCCCTATTCGTGGGAGACGGATTTATCTATTACCGTAGACTTTTCTGTGTGATACAAATTTGTTTATTAAAGTCTTCGACTTTGGGTCGTAGCAACTCTTAGTTGTGGGTGAGATCAGCTAAGGGAATCAAGTACGTAGCATCCTGCTGGGATCAGAGGCGTA
>NW_020628241.1:0-769 GCF_003573695.1 Papaver somniferum
ATTATCATGGTATCTACTCTATACCCCCAAACCTAAACTAAACATTGTCCTCAATGTTTCAAAATATGGAAAGAATTATAATGCAACATATGGAAAGGGACATGCTGAGTAGAGTAAAAGGAGAGAGAATACCCGATTTCGGCGAAAGCAGAATTAAAACTCCGTTATTCAAGGCAAAAAAAATCCAACATATTTCAGCCGAGATCATATTGGATTAGCAAAATATATACAAAAGGAAAAAAAAAAATTTTTAGCTACTGGATTATATACAAAAAAATTCACCATACACTAACAATCTAAAAAGTTGAGGATCAACCCAAAAGACAAAGTGTAGACATTTCAACAGCTTCACACAATAATAATAGGAAAGAAACGCAAGTGAAACTGTGAAACAAAATGAGCTACCCCCAAACCTGGATTTTACAGAAGATATAGTTTTGAAAACAAAATCGCGCAGTTTTGGGGGTTCATCATGCACAAGGTCTAGCTCGAAATGAACTGTGCTAGGGACGGGCAAACATGCAATTTCCAACTGTGGTTCCTCAAATGTATTATATTTGGAAGCAAAATAGTCCAAGAGGACTTGGGAAGCACACAGTTCCAATCCTAGATTAGGAATTTTCAGAAAAATTGGTTTTACAATATTGGTACAAACCAAATCTAGGTTGGGTGGAAGGCCAACAGATTGTGACTCATGTAGGAGAATAGGTGCGTCATTATTAATCAAATCAAAATCTCCTAAATCATCTACACATGTCACATCATGCTC
>NW_020628242.1:0-1044 GCF_003573695.1 Papaver somniferum
ACAGCAAAAACACAGCACATCTCCAGCAACAGAAGCAGCACTAGCAGCAGTTCAGTTCAGCAGCAGAGAAACAGGAACAGCTTCAGCAACAGCAGCCCAGCAGCTCCAGCAAGGAAACAAAAACAACATCAGGGGCAACAGCTTCAGCAACAGCAGCTGCACCACAGGGCAAATAGAAAGTAAGACAGTAGCGCAGTGAAAATCTATGAAAAGCCCAAAAAATAGCAAATATGCCTCTACCGAGTCCCCGGCAGCGGCGCCAAAAACTTGATAGGGCTGGAAACAACACTATATCTATCTAACTGCAAGTGCACAGTGTCTAAAGCAACACAGGGCAAGCACAGGTCAGTTCCACAGGGACTTGGAGGGATATTTTCTAATTTTTTCTAAGCTTGCTTGTTAACTGGTCTTCCTAAGGGGCAGTGATGATGAAACAGTGAGAAAAGATGATTTTGTGGTGTTATGAACACCACTGATCGGTGAGGAGTGAGCAGTAGCAAGGGGGAAATAATGAGATCAAATGGAAACAACAGCAAATGTAAACAGGGAGATTGATTAAATGATGATAAGAGTACTAGTGCCTTTGATTCCACCACTAACTTACACTACTTGTTCTGCTCCTAACACTAACCTTGTCCTTATAACTGATAATAAGAGGGATGCCAATCCTGTGCATATCCAAGGTCAATTTGAGATGGATGATTCAATCACAACTAAGGTAATTCTCCTATGTATTAACTGTCTTTTCAAGGCACAGCTAATCAAAAGGTTCATATATGCTGTTAAACATGAGTTGCAGTTCTACAACACAGAATAATTCTAACTACAATGGATGCATTACATACACTGTGAAAGTTAAGTGTTGAAGTCCTAAGACTAAATATCATCCTAAACAATTAAGCATAACAAGGTTATTGTCAAAAACATGAACAACAAATAGCAAATTAGGACTTCATCTCAACCCTAGCAAGAGGAATTAGAACATTAAAACAGAAATTGAAAATCAAACAGAGAATTAAAATGGCATTGAAATTGAAGTTCAAA
>NW_020628243.1:0-430 GCF_003573695.1 Papaver somniferum
TCAGTTTAAGCTCACAGCAAAATGGAGATGTCAATCTAGCTATCAAAGGCACAATCCTAGCACTGATAACAAATAAAGACATGTGATAAGAGTGTAAAGTGTACCTACACATGTGTAAAGAAAGATCTGAAGTTATGACTACTAATCACCAAGAGATAGTTTTTAGGATAAGAACCGAATTCTAAGCAAAGCTAGCTGTCCGACTTTACGAGAATTGTGAATGTTCACCCAATGAGTTGGTGATATTTCAGTTTACCCGCGTTATACATCGATGGATGCACCCTCCTTGCTTATTACAAGACTATTTACAACAAAAAGATGACTCTTTACATGACTCTTATTTACATTGATTACTCTCTTTTATTTTTGGAACAAGAGAGAATATTGTCTTTAACATGACAAAACATGGAATAAATAAATACTTGATTGA
>NW_020628244.1:0-983 GCF_003573695.1 Papaver somniferum
GCAAGTGCACGGTCGTCAGTTGTAGCTCGTGCAAGTACGGGTCGATCCACAGAGACTGGGTGTGTTTTGTAGTTTCTAGCTATTTTGGGTTCTAAATTGCTGTTGTTGGGCTTTGAATACCCTTTGAGTAAATTGGGTCTAATGGGTTTGTTTTTAACAATGAAATGAACTGAGCTTGGGCTCAGTTGGTCTTGAAATGCACTAGGCTTTGGGCCTTTGATTGAGTTCAGGCTTTTGGATTAAGCCCACAGTTGACTGAATTGGGCTTTGAGCCTTAAAATAAACTGTGGCTGGGCCTTAATGAACTGGGCTTCAGTTTGTACAAACAATGGACAGTGGGCTTCAACTTTTGGTTCAAACCTGGGCTTGGTCTTGAACTGAGAACTGAGCTTGGGCTTTTGGATTGCTGTGAGCCAAGCTCAGTTGCAGCAGCAGCAGCTGCACAAGCAGTGGAAGGGAGGCAGCAACAACATGGTTGCACGGAAAGGAGAAAACAACAAGGGGAAGAAAACAGTGGGGCAATAATACAGAGGCAGTTAGCCTAAGTCAAAGACAATGGAGGAAATTTACAATGGAAGCAACACAAGGCAACACAGGGCAAAAGCAACACAGGGCAAAAGGATTATGAGAAGGTGACAGAACACAGCAACTACAAGCAGAGAACAATGCAAGTGAACCAAGGCCTAAGCCAAGGGCAGGGGAGATGAGAAGCTAACAGTGATGACAATGCAAGGCCAAGGCAGTGGCTCTAGGCATACAAATGGAATGGAAAGAGAATTAGCTTGCTATGAGCACTAATTTCTCCCATTGCTCAATCAAATCAGTGCATCCTAAGCATACAAAACAGTAAACATCACAGAGATAACATAGTAACATACACAAATCAGGAGCATTTACAGTGAAATTAAACAGTGAAACATTCTAATTAAACTATCCTAACATAGATTAAACAATGAAACATTAACAAAATTTACAAAATAAAA
>NW_020628245.1:0-408 GCF_003573695.1 Papaver somniferum
TGTATTATCAGTTTTCCACTTGTCCCACCAGAATTTGAGAGATCTGCCATTTCCAATATGTGAGACTGTTAAATCTTCAATGATACCCTTCTGTTTCTGAATTGATTTCCAAAGTCCTCTTCCTTGTGGTAATGATGAATCTTTGGCCCATAATTCCTTGTCATCTCCATGCAATTTGCTTTGCACCACTCTCCTCCATAGTTGGTTCTTTTCATGTGCATATCTCCAAGTCCATTTAGATAGTAGTGCTCTGTTTGTAACATAGTTACTTAGCTTTTGAGCCAAATCATGTCTAGATCTTGGTCTACAGTTGGGGAATACAACAAATCCCTTAGAGAACTTGCGTGTGGACATACTTCACGTCATGAACCTCCCATAGACCATGATGTCAATAGTTATAGGAATTAT
>NW_020628246.1:0-681 GCF_003573695.1 Papaver somniferum
TCATAAAAATGTTGAATTTTATATACGTTAACTCAAAAAAGTCTACACATTTCGTTATAAGTCGAAAATTGATTTCAGAGACTAAATTGTAAACTAGATAAACTCATCTTTAACAGAAAAAGTTTGAGAAATGTATTGTAATTACAATTAATATGTTCTAAGGCAAGACGTCTAGTAAAAATTGCAATTCTATGTACGTTGATTCAACAAAATATGAAGGAAGTCAAATTTCACAATAGAAGAAGGATGAAAGACCTTGCAGAACTAATCCAAATCCTAACAAATTTCATCTATCTTGAATCAAACAGAAAGACAAAGCCAACACAAAAAGAAAGAGTTCATAAAAATGTTGAATTTTATATACGTTAACCCAAAAAAGTTGACACATTTCGTTATAAGTCGGAAATTGATTTCTGAGAATAAATTGTAAACTAGATAAACTCATCTTTAACAGAAAAAGTTTGAGAAATGTATTTTAATTACAATTAATATGTTCTAAGGCAATACGTCTAGTAAAAATTGTATTTCTATGTACGTTGATTCAAGAAAATATGAAGGAAGTCAAATTTCACAATAGAAGAAGGATGAAAGACCATGCAGAACTAATCCAAATCCTAACAAATTTCATCTATCTTGAATAAAATAGAAAGACAAAGCCAACACAAAAAGAAAGAGTTCATA
>NW_020628247.1:0-446 GCF_003573695.1 Papaver somniferum
TCATAAAAATGTTGACTTTTTTATACATTAAGTCAAAAAAGTGTACACACTTCGTTATAAGTCTGAAATTAATTTCTGAAATTAAATTGTAAACTAGATAAACTCATCTTTAACAGAAAAGGTTTGAAAAATGTATTGTAATCACAAATAATATGTTCTAAGGCATTACGTTTAGTAAAAATTGCATTTCTATGTACGTTGATTAAAGAAAATATGAAGGTAGGCTAATTTCACAATAGAAGAAGGATGAAAGACCATGCAAACTAATCCAAATCCTAACAAATTTCATCTATCTTGAATCAAATAAAAGACAAAGCCAACACAAAAAGAAAGAGTTCATAAAAATGTTAAATTTTATATACGTTAACTCAAAAAAGTGTACACACTTCGTTATAAGTCGAAAATTCATTTCTGAGACTAATCTGTAAACTAGGTAAACTCATCTT
>NW_020628248.1:0-382 GCF_003573695.1 Papaver somniferum
AGGTTTCTATTTTTATTGGAAACATGCTAATGATCAGGACATGTTGGTCTATAGACCCACATGATCTTGATATGTTAGCCAATTTTTGAAGGCTAGGCCTCATAAACACGAATTTTCTACTTAGAGCAGTTTCGAGTGTACATTCAAATAATATACACTCGAAACGACTTGAACGCTATAATTTAGCTCAACCGGTGTTTATTTTTATTGGAAACATGCTAATGATCAGGACATGTTGGTCTGTATACCCAAATGATCTTGATATTTTAGCTAAATTTTTAAATCTAGGCCTCATAAACAAGATTTGTATACTTAGAGAAGTTTCGAGTGTACATTCGAAAAATACACACTCGAAAAGACTCGAACGCTATAATTTAGCTCA
>NW_020628249.1:0-319 GCF_003573695.1 Papaver somniferum
TCATAAGAATGTTGAATTTTATATACGTTAACTCAAAAAAGTCTACACATTTCGTTATAAGTCGGAAATTGATTTTTGAGACTAAATTGTAAACTAGATAAACTCATCTTAACAGAAAAAGTTTGAAAAATGTATTGTAATTACAATTAATATGTTCTAAGGCAATGCGTCTTGTAAAAATTGCATTTCTATGTACGTTGATTCAAGAAAATATGAAGGAAGTCAAATTTCACAATAGAAAAGGTTGAAAGACCATGCAAAACTAATCCAAATCCAAACAAATTTCATCTATCTTGAATCAAATAGAAAGACAAATCCA
>NW_020628250.1:0-682 GCF_003573695.1 Papaver somniferum
AGGTCTATATATTATAAAAATCTCTCATAAGTCAGGGATTATTACTAGTTTCTTAAATTGACGATCGAACGAACATACGTTTTCTAAATACAAGGGTTTTCTAAAAAAATCACACTCATATATGCACATGTATATAATTTTAGCATGATCACGGCATGAACAACTCATGAACATCAAAAAAAAATCGTTGTGTACCTGGTCGGCGCCGGTTGGAAGCTGGCCGGACAGTGATTGCTCCGGTCGGATGGCGATGAAGCTCCGGAAAAATTTCTTTCCCCTGCTGTTGACGTGAAGGAGATGAAGGGATAAAGAGGGCCGTCGGTCGTGTGGAAAATAAATAAATAAAAAGGTATTAATTCCCTTTTATATCAAATTTTATTTTCAAAACCTAATCTCACAAGGATTTCCTTATTAGGCCCGGCCCGTGAATCCTAAAACGACCAAGGTCCCATCATCGAAATCAGCGGTTCAACACAAATTCATGGTCATTAGGAGACACTCTATCATGCCACTGGAATCTTCGTTCAAGCCGTGGTTTGCTCGTACTATCAAAAATCCGGTAAGGTCTTATTTTACGACTAAGTGCAATTGCTTGCATTGTTTGTAACTGGAAAATCACCATTCAGTGATGACTGATGAACATGACTGTTCCTCACTAAGCAGGGGACTTAATGTAGATAGT
>NW_020628251.1:0-318 GCF_003573695.1 Papaver somniferum
GTGCCATATCATACATCAATGCAGATCAACTACTAGTCTTGCAATCTTATTGAATGGAGTCCCTTGTGAAACCTACAATCCAACTAGAGGGATTAGGCAAGGGGATATTTTGTCCCCTTACCTCTTCATCCTATGTATGAAAGTTTTCTCCATAACTCTAAAGAAAGCGGAAAACGAAGGAAAAATACATGGCATCAAAATTGTGAAAAAAGCTCCTCCCATTAGTTATTTATTATTTGCGGATGATTGCATCATTTTCTGCAAAGCAAACACAAATGAAGCTAATAACATCCTTGACATGATTGCTAGTTTCATCTC
>NW_020628252.1:0-609 GCF_003573695.1 Papaver somniferum
TTTTTTTTTTGAATTTTGATTTTTCAATTTTTTTGGAATTTTTTAATTTTTTCAAAAAGAAGGAGTTCGTTTTCAATTATGGCAAATTATCGTGGTATCTACTCTATACCCCCAAACCTAAACTAAACATTGTCCTCAATGTTTCAAAATATGGAAAGAATTAAAATGCAACATATGGAAAGGGACATGCTGAGTAGAGTAAAAGGAGAGAGAATACCCGATTTCGGCGAAAGCAGAATTAAAACTCCGTTATTCAAGGCAAAAATCCAACATATTTCAGCCGAGATCATATTGGATTAGCAAAATATATACAAAAGGAAAAAAAAGTTTTTTTTTTTAAGAAATTTTATCTATTGGATTATATACAAAAAATTCACCATACACTAACAATCTAAAGAGTTGAGGATCAACCCAAAAGAAAAAGTGTAGAGATTTCAACAGCTTCACACAATAATAATAGGAAAGAAACGCAAGTGAAACTGTGAAACAAAATGAGCTACCCCCAAACCTGGATTTTACAGAAGATATAGTTTTGAAAACAAAATCTCGCAGTTTTGGGGGTTCATCATGCACAAGGTCTAGCTCGAAATGAACTGTGCTAGGGACGGG
>NW_020628253.1:0-691 GCF_003573695.1 Papaver somniferum
TCATAGAACCTTGACAATTAACTCTTCTCTTCGATTTCTTGCTTGACTTATAAATTTCTTCTTCCCTATGGCCTTATTGAATCAAAAAGAACGTAATGATGTTTCATTTTATTTTATTTTTTCAATTTATTTTTTTCATTCATTTTTTTTCATTTATTTTTTTTTTTTTTGAAAACAAAAAATTACAAGACAAAAATTTACATGGCCATGAGAGAAGGACTTTCAAAACTTGGATCATTTTTCCATGGCATGATTCCAGCCTTGGGATCTCTAAATCCAATAGTTCATTGTAATTTTTAAATCCAATATAAAGTTAAACATGCATGATTCCAGCCTCGGGATCTCTGGAGTGAATCTTGTATTTTGTAAATCCAATAGCTAGTTAAATACCTTGCATTTTGAAAACTTCCGGGCAGCACATTAGGGGTTGATTTGAGACTTGTAGTCAAAGTTCAAAGCTGAAACTACGATTATAATTGCTAACTATTTGGGGTTTGAACAACACTGTTACAATAGGATTAACTGACAGATGGAAGAGTCCACCTAACTCTTTCAACGAAACTAAGGGGTTTTTGTGAGGTATAACTACACGAAACAATTCCTTAAGATCCACAAGCCTTTTTGAGGTTGAAGCTTTTGTGTTTTAAATGTTGAGATAGTTACCAATGCAAGTTAAAACACCTGCACTCTT
>NW_020628254.1:0-748 GCF_003573695.1 Papaver somniferum
TGAAGATTTCATAGAGAATACTTACTTGTGTACATCCTGGAGATGTTTTACGTTTATCACCACCAGGGAAATGCTTCAATCTTGGTCGAGTAGCAATCATCTCAGCAGAAGGAGGCTCGTTTACTAAAGGTTGATTGACTCTCACGAAATCAAGTAAACGCCTGAGTTTTTGATCCCAAAAGTCTATGTAACCCGGAGTTACATATATGATTCTCTCAGAGCTAGGAACCAATATTCACTTCCTTCCACATGTGTGCGTTCCACGCGGGTCATGAGTTGTTGAACTGATGATTTCCTTCTTCGAGAAGTTGTAACACACTGATCCATACCCATTTGTCTAGATTCCCTATCAATACTGTATTCTTCTACCGATAATTCGCCATGTATTATTGATATCAAGTGACCAGGAGTACAACTCAACATAAAAGACCTCTCGTCGTCACTCAAACCAGCACCAAATTTCAAAGCCATAGTCTATTCAGCATTGAAAGTTCTTGGCTGAGAAATATAAGAAGGAACTGACACCCATGGGCGGAAGTTAAATTCATATTCACGGTCCAACACATCAACGAAGCGAGTCTTGAGTCGAGGTTACTTTGTGGTCCAGTGCATGATCCTAGCATTGGCCTTCTCAGAGAAGACATGGCGAGCATCAGCATTCAATCCTTGCAATATGGTACGTGGAATGGGTGCATAATTCTTGAAACGCTCCCACATCAAAGCTTGAAGAAACATTGTATTGGCATAG
>NW_020628255.1:0-511 GCF_003573695.1 Papaver somniferum
TCATAGTCCTCTAAAATTAAAGAATTAATAGATGTCACTTGGAATGCTAGAAACTGTTTAAAACATCTAATAATATACGAAAACTTGTACATTTAAGAGGATGGTTCAAAAGAATACACAGAAGTATTGGTGAATGCTTAGTTTCATAGTAGGGTTGTTATCAATAACTCATAGTCCTCTAAAGTTAAAGAATTAATAGATGTCACCTGGAACGCTAGAAACTGTTTAAAACTTCTAATAATATACAAAAACTTGTACATTTAAGAGGATGTTTCAAAAGAATATACAGAAGTATAGGTGAATTCTTAGTTTCATAGTAGGGTTGTTATAAAAAACTCATAGTCCTCTAAAATTAAAGAATTAATAGATGTCACCTGGAACGCTAGAAACTGTTTAAAACATCTAATAATATACAAAAACTGGTACATTGAAGAGGATGGTTCAAAAGAATACACAGAAGTATAGGTGAATGCTTAGTTTCATAGTAGGCTTGTTATCAATAACTCATAGT
>NW_020628256.1:0-2135 GCF_003573695.1 Papaver somniferum
TGCTACTTCAAAAACATTACAAGAACAAGGGGTAAAAGATAATCATGTCCGTCCATGTAAAATCAGTAGAATGTCCTTATCTTCTGTTCCAAGCCTCCCTGGTGACTGTCTGGATCTTATATTTAAGTGCCTAAAAACTAGAGATGATCGCAATTCTTTTGGGTTAACTTGTCATCAATGGCTTCATATTCGGGACAACAATCAGGAATCCTTATGGTGTAAATCCAGAAATTATGAGCCAGCGGATTCAAAAATTAGTTCAGAAAGCGCTGCAATAATTATTTGTAATCTGTTGATTCGATTCCAAAACCTCCAACGTTTGTCTCTAAAAGGGTGCCCGGGGATATCAGAGGTTGTTACATCAAAGTCACAGTCCTTCGGCTCCAAAGTTCGAACTCTGGACTTGCGTTTTTGCTCCGTGTATTCTGATATGCAATTGGCTTTAGTATTTTCATGGTTTCCTCGCTTGACACGCATTAATTTGCACTATTCTAATATTAATGACAATGGTTTGGCGGCCCTGGCCAAATGTTGTTCATCCTTAGAGACAGTTAACCTCTCCAACTGTTGCTCGATTACTGACTCAGGATTAAGTTGTCTTTTACAAAACTGTCGAGAACTGCGTTCACTGTTTATTTCATACTGCAGCAGTATAACAGGTATTGGCTTTCTAGGGTGTTCACAAACCTTAAACCGACTTGGAGCAGGCGGATACAAACATAACCAAGAGGTGCTTAACGCTATTATTAGTGGCGGTGAACTTGAATATCTGTATCTCGAGACAGCACCTGATGAATCAGCCAAGATCGAAGATGCGAGCATTATTAATATTGATACAGAAGCAGTTCTAACGATTTCAAGAGGTTGCCCTTTATTGAAGGAACTATTCTTATCTAACTGTGAGGAGGTAGAGCTGGAAGGATATGAAGCTATAGGTATGAATTGCAAAGAATTGGAGAAGCTTTACGTGATGGGGTGCCAAAGGTTATGTGATACGGGGTTGCAAGCTATATGCGATGGATGTAACAAGCTTATCGAATTATACATAGATAGAGAAAAAAATAGCTGCAGCAGCTCTGCTCTTGAGCAATTCAATTTCAAGGGGAAAAAACCTGAATTGATTTTATGGCCGTGTTCGTAGGTTTTCGAGTTGGTTTTAATTCAATCTTGTGCTGACACACTGCATATAGTCTTTGGTACTGCTGAGAACTTTGTATACTATTTCCAGAGATTGATATTCCAGTGAATTTGCAATGCTTACTTTGTTAGTTGGCTATTTGGTCATGGGTTGGGCTACGTGCACAGTCACACTGCTTTATTTTTATTTAAAATTCAGGGTCCGCGAGTTATAACCCCAAATGTATCACTATTCATCCACAAAAAAACTCATCAGAACAAAAGTAACACAAAAACCCCAAAAAAACAAAAATAACACAAATACCCCAAAAAATTTGATGAAACAAATTTTGAAATTTGGGTTTTTTGTACCGATTTTGTTTAAGATGGAGTTTTAATGGATCCCAACATAGAACGTGATTTTTGTACCACAAGTCTGGTCACCTTGGGTTTTTATAACTAGTTCTGTAAAATTTATGTAGTATACTAGATGACTGCTGCAGCAGTTAGGCCGACTAAAAATTTAAACTAATTTGAGTCGGCTTTATACTAATTTTCGTATTTCACCACCATCTAACTCGAGCCGGAGTTTTGAGTCGAGAGTTTTATTTCATACATTGAAGTGTTTGTAAAAAGAGTCAATTATTATTATGACCCTATATATTACTGATTTTACTCTCGTGACCCCAGGGTCATATAAATAAATATGTAAATTATTCTTAAGGCCCTACCATAATATTAGAAGTTAGATTACCAAAATAACCTTCAATAAAATATTAAATTCCAGGATACGTATCGTTATATCCCCATTTCTTTCTCGGCCAGTTACATAACTGCAAACACTCTCGGAAAGGAAAAACACTCTCAGAAAGAAAATTTTTTAAATATGTTTCTACTCTCGATAAATTGTTAACTGAAATTGTTAAATTCTACTCTCAATAAATTGTTTACTGAAATCCATCATCAAAAACGATTTTTTATCATCATAAAAATGGGAAAGAGAAAACCTAGAAAAAAGA
>NW_020628257.1:0-665 GCF_003573695.1 Papaver somniferum
GCTTTTCGGCAAAAATTGGTTTTTGGTTTTTAGACCTTAAATTCAGATCAGAACAGGACAAATGATGGCTCATTAGAAACCTTACAGATCATAGAACATTATCACATATACAAATCCAAAAAATATTTCGGCTCATTTTAACGGAAACAAAGCGTGAACTGGACAAATGATGGCTCATTAGAAACCTTACAGATCATAGAACAATATCACATATAAAAATCTACAAAATATTTCGGTTCATCTTGACGGAAACAAAGCGTGAACCGCTACCTACGCTTTTCGGCAAAAAATGGTTTTTGCTTTTCAGACGTTAAATTCAGGTCAGAACTGGATGAATGATGGCTCGTTAGAAAGCTTACAGATCATATAACAATATCACATATAAAAATCAACAAAATATTTCGGTTCATTTTAACGAAAACAAAGCGTGAACCGCTACCTACGCTTTTCGGCAAAAATTGGTTTTTGCTTTTCAGACCTTAAATTCAGATAAGAACTGGACGAATGATGGCTCGTTAGAAAGCTTACATATCATAGAAAAATATCACATATAAAAACCCACAAAATATTTCGGTTCATTTTAACGGAAACAAAGCGTGAACCGCTACCTACGCTTTTCGGCATAAATTGGTTTTTGCTTTTCAGACCTTAAATTCAGGTCAGAA
>NW_020628258.1:0-386 GCF_003573695.1 Papaver somniferum
TCATATTTTCTTGAATCAACGTACATAGAAATGCAACTTTTACTAGACGTAATTCTTTAGAACATATTGTTTGTTATTACAATACATTTTTCAAACTTTTTCTGTTAAAGATGAGTTTATCTAGTTTACAATTTAGTTTCAGAAATCTATTTCAGACTCATAACGAGGTGTGTAGACTTTTTTGAGTTAAGGTTTATAAACTTCAACATTTTTATGAACTCTTTCTTTTTGTGTTGACTTTATCTTACTATTTCATTCAAGATAGATGAAATTTGTTTGGATTTGGATTAGTTCTTCTTGGTCTTTCATCCTTCTTCTATTGCGAAATTTGCCTTCCTTCATATTTTCTTGAATCAACGTACATAGAAATGCAATTTTTACTAGAC
>NW_020628259.1:0-1075 GCF_003573695.1 Papaver somniferum
CTTACTTTTAACCCATCGCACCAGACGAAGTTGCTTGTTAAGCCCTGTGTGTCCACTTAATCTGGAAAGTTGACACTTGCTTGGATGATGCCAAAATTTAACCTGGATTAACCGAGATAAGTACAACTTTGAGAAAGGGATGCGTATACACCATCGCTAATTCCCGAGTTTTATGCGTTTTCCTTGTTGGTAAGATAGGATAGACCCAAGTTCTACCTGATCGTGAGAGTAACCAATTAAGTTTAAATCGTAGCTGCATTTCCCATGAAAGCTCAGGGTTAAGCAGCCTAGCTTGATCATATTGCTCGTATAATACAGTTGAAATCTCGGGTTCGATCCCAACTTACCAACAAAAAATGCATAAACACAGATGCTGCAGATTCATGTAGAAATGAGGATTTTGGGAGAGAAAAGGAAAGAGGGAACTGGGAATGCTGTTCTTGGCCAAGCTATTAGGTGCCCAATTAAATAACTATAAGTGAGACTGTTTACGCACTTAAACTTTGCAATCACTCCCAAATCTTGTAATTATTATAAATACCGACATTAAAAACATTATATTATGTCATTTATATATATGAATCAGATCTCTGATACGTAAGAATCATTTTGATTTGCATGCGCACACACCAGATTTTACTTCGTAAAAATGGTGGGTCTCATGGGAGTTTATTTGACCGGTATGTTAACAATTTCCGAAAAGAATTAGCAGTGGCAATGTATTATTTAATTCATAAAATTGGTTAAAATGTCATCAAAAGGACATTTAGATTTTGATATTGTTTGAATGGACAAAAATTTAAAAATAGTCGGGATGTAAACAGTTCCATCCTACCCATTTTCAAATACTTTTTCTTATTTTTAATCTACATCAGGATGCATCCAGTTTCATCCTTCCTATTTTTTAAGTTTAAGTCAGGATGAATCCAGTTTCATCCTTGCTATTTTTTGGTGTCCATTTCACCCATACAAATTTTTACTCGTCCTTTTGAACCATGTTTTAAATATATTTGGACAGATGACCCATTTTCCATATTTAATTTTAATGTTTCCGAAAATTTGTTATCTTTCAGAA
>NW_020628260.1:0-586 GCF_003573695.1 Papaver somniferum
CAAATATTTCTACCCTCCCAATAACAATTGGCGATTACAACAGGTATGCGAAATATTGCCTTCAGGATACAATGAAAGCCCTGCAACGAAAACTGAATTCAAGGTTTGTACCCCTTGATTCAATCAAGAACACACAAAGAGATTTCTGATTTCTGATGATGCTTTTTGAAATAGAGAAAACAGATTGATTTTTCTTATATGTTAAACGAAACTGGGAGAAGCTATTTATAAAGGGTTTTGCACCTGTTGGGAATAGGTTTTTTTATTCGCCAACAGGTTTCTATTCACGAAACGTCAGGTTCCTTCATCAACAGACATCAATGGTGTCTTTTGGATTCGAAATTTTCGAACAGGCTTTTATCGGCCAAATAAAACCTTCAGTTCAAAAAATTCTTCCGGGGGCGTTGCCCCCTTGAAACCCCCACCAGGGGAGGTCTCCCCTTGACCCCCACGACCTGACCTGTCAGGTCGACCACAGCCTGGGGGCGATGCCCCCCAGGACCCCCCTTTGGTTAGCGGCGTTGAAAATATTCCAACATTCTCCCCCTATTTTCAAAAACCATAAAACAAAGTTAAAACTTTTAAA
>NW_020628261.1:0-2068 GCF_003573695.1 Papaver somniferum
CCTTTAATACACCGAATAGAATACCCCACGTTCTGAGGCCCGGAGGGACTCGACTGAAAAGAGAGGAACTGGCGTGACTCTCCCTATGGTCGAGTCTCTTTAGATACTCGAGTGTAAGCGATATGCTCAAAGAGACTCGACTACCAAGGGAAAGGGACCCGTAGGGGGTGAGACCTCATCACTCAACCCCTAGGTCGGCCACAACCAACCCGAAGACTGTTAAGGAATTTAGGTACTCATACGTAGGTGCGAGGAGAGGGATGAAGACACTTACCCATTAGGGTGGGGGACTCGACGTAACCTGAGAGGAAGGAAGCAATCCCAGCCTCTATGCGTCCGATCATTCCGCTGGCATCTCGCATTCACTCCCCCGTTTGACTGCCGCTCGAGGATGTAGTTCTAGATACGTCAGTGTCTTCTTGGTGGGTCCTTGGACCGCCTCTTATCTCCTTCTAAGACATGATATTTTCGTCTCCATATCTAATATGTCACTTAGGCATCTCTGCCTCGCTACGGGTCAACACCTCCGAAATAAATGAAAGACTTCATCCAGTGACTCCGCGATCGCCCTCTGAACGATCAGAATGAGGTAAAGCTTGAAGATAAGTTTTGTACTCTATTAATTTCTCAGTGCATCTATGAAGTGATCTAATATGTGGTTCCGCACGTTCTAGTACCTCTTCGTTCATTTCCAATACTGATCGTGAAACACCATGAGCAACAGGATATTTAGGTCCGAAATTCGAAGTGAAAATTTTGATTTGCCCGTTTCTAATCTTCATGGGAAAGAAAGGCAGAAAGGAGAAAGAGATTATTCCCCTAGAGCGTGTCCAGTACCACCACAGTACCAGATCATGCATCTCCTTTACCTTTTTCAGTACCCAATCTCGAAACTTTGTTCAATATACTTTTGTTAACATTATCATATTTCTTGCATACTGCTTGAGCCAGGATCAAATTATGCTTTTTACTTTTATTCTTTAATTTACTTCGGTAGAACCTGGTGAACCGGGCGTACAAAAGAAAATTTCTTCTTTATACGATGAAAGAGAGACAAGGATAGCTCATAGGGTAATACATGCGATAGTCCACATCATCCTCTAGGTGGAAATTCTAGTATTCTATATGTACATGTTCCTGCGGCTAAGATGAGTATACTCGTTTATCTCGTGACGGCTATAAACAGTTCCTTCTTTCTATTAACAAAACATCCCCTCTTTCTTCGATCTTTAGGTGCTTTTTCTACCTTCTTTACCTTAGTGACTGGAGCTTTCTGGGGAAGACCTATGTGAGGCACCTTTTGGGTCTGGGATGCTCGTTTAACTTCTGTACTCATCGTGTTCCTTATTTACTGGGTGCAGTGCGTTCTCAAAAGATTTTTGTTGAACTGGCTTCCATTTCAATCTGTGTTTGACCGATCGATATACCAATAATGAAGTTTTCAATCAAACGATGGAATACATTGCATCAACCTGGTAACATTAGACGATTTGGTACATCGATCCATGTATCTGTGCTCTTTCCAATTTTGTCCGACTTTGCTAACTCACCCTTCTTCACTCTATTCTTCTTCGTTCTTGAAATATGTCTTCTGATTCTCTCTTTTTTGAAATCCTGTGTAACACATCTTGGGGTGGGATTACTACTTAGATGCTTTCAGCAATTATCTGCTCCGCACTTTGCTATCTAGCGCTAGTTTACCATGGGCCCAATAACTGGTACACCAGAGGTGCGTCCTTCCAGGTCCTTTCGTACTAGGGAAAGGTCCTCTCAATGCTCTAACACCAACACCGGATATGGACCGAACTGTCTCACGACGTTCTGAACCCATCTCACGTACCTCTTTAATGGGCGAACAACCCAACAATCCCAGGTGGCGAAGAGCCGACATCGAGGTGTCAAACCTTCCCGTCGATGTGAACTCTTAGGGAAGATCATCCTGTTATCCTTAGAGTAATTTTTATCCATTGAGCGACGACCCTTCCACTCGGAACCGTCGGATCACTAAGGATGACATACACGAGTTGCATGTGTACAACTCAATTCTGTTGTGAATCGTAGCAGAAAA
>NW_020628262.1:0-494 GCF_003573695.1 Papaver somniferum
GACCATCTCTAGGTATTTTCTTCATCATCTTGCTTTTATTTTCGTGCGGCGTTTTACTTCCATCCCCGTTACTGAGTTTAAGAGTGGGTAACATGTAATACATATTTCGACCCATGCCCATGCGCGTGTACCAAGCACCAATTCCGTGCCTACTTGATTTTTTGCAAGTTTTTAACTTGATAAAAAATTTATTTAAGAGTTTTATTTATGCAAAAATTCCTTTTTTGTGTTTAACTGTTTTACAAGAAACAAAACTCGTTTTATAAGAAAAAACCTAAACCTAACTTGATTTGCAAATTAATTTTCCTATAAATACAACTCTAAAATCTCTTTTCAAAACACACAAGCAGCGACCATCTCTAGGTCTTTTCTTCATCTTATTGCTTTTATTTTCGTGCGGCATTTTACTTTCATCCCCGTTGCTGAGTTTAAGAGTGGGTAACTTGTAATACATGTTTCGACCCATGCCCATGCGCGTGTACCAAGCACCAATT
>NW_020628263.1:0-16181 GCF_003573695.1 Papaver somniferum
TTTAGCTTGTTGTTTTGGGTTGCTTCAATTAAAGTTTAAAGTCTTGGTTACTGCGCCTTCTGCAATTAAATTTGATTTTTCTTTTATTTTTTTGATGCAAATAAAGAAAATTTGATATTCATTCGAGTTATAAATTCCGCCCTTTGATTGCTGATTGATTCTTTTTTTAGTTGGCTCTCTGAATCTATAAGTCGCAAAAGTATTGCATCCTTTTTAAGTCAACCAAAAATCTACTGTATGCAAACGTACTAGAATTTTCATAATGATCATTCAATCTCATCGATGGTAATGAATAATAAAATGGTGTATATAGCATTAAAAGACATAGAAGATACAAAAAAAAATATAGCAGAAGATACAAATCCCATTATATTGAATTCCCTGTAGGCAAGATACTAAATCTTTCTATTACCAAGTCATAGGCTACAACCGAAAACTGGAATTATTGTTCTTCTCAAAAAAATAAGCAGAGAAGACATCGTTGAGTTGAGGGTGCATGGTTAGTTATAACGCAAAAGTGCTGATCGGTGCTGGTGCTGGTGAAAACAGTTATACGACGCGGGTTGATGACATTGGATAGTGCATGGGCTATAAGTAAGTGTATGGAAATTCGAAGTTGGAAATTACATTGATAAAAAAAGAGCGCTCGAAAAATCACTATACAAAGACCAATGTGCACAAGAAAAACTATGACAATTCCAAATTTATAGATCGTACTACCATGGAGAATGCAATGGGATAGTTAAGTCAGCCAATTTCTTTTTACAATTTATCTTCTTTTTTACATCTTTTTTGATGATTTACGGTCATACCTTGCACGATGACCTTGGGCTAGCTAGGCTTATTGGAATACAACGTTTCAAATGAATCAAATCTCACTCTTTCTCTGATTTATGATTTTTCACTATATAACTAATCCAACCCCCAATAATTAGAAAAGAGCTTAGATTTTGAGATCAAATGATACAACCCCAATAATACAAGTTGTTATAGTGTAGGCCTTTTCTTATAAGAAGAGAGTCAAGAGATCGAACTTCCTGCTTCTCAGTTCTCTAATATGCAATACCAGCAGTTTCTATGGTAGACAGACTATCGCACAACTATTCAGTTTCATAAGAGTATATTGTTAAGATTGGTTCCATATTGTTTGGGAAATTTGAGATCTTTGCCGTAGGGTTTTCAAAAAGAATTTTGTCCCGTGGAATTTTATATCTATGGGAAAATTAGCCTAAGGCCTCATCCATGGATTACCCATAATATGAGGCCCTTAATTAAAGAACGATATTTTTGGGGGACCATTATTTTATTTTGGGTAAGACATTAATCTAGGTCACCCCTTATCAAGATATTTATATTAATAACTAAATTACCCTCCTGATAAGTTTTGGGTAATGATTAGTTAGTGTTAATAATAGTTAGTGTAATGATTAGTGAAATACTTAGTGAAATAATTATGTTAAAGATAATTAGTGAGATTAAAAAATCAGATGGGTGTTTTATAATAGAAGTAGAATTATTGAGAGTATTTGTTAATCATGGAAATTAATTTTTTTTTTGGGTTCATTAAGCTTGAGTATTCAAGTGTTGATTCAATTGATGATAGCTCATCTGAATCTTCATCTCCTTCCTCTCCTAGAGTATTTGTTAATCTTCATAATGATTCGGAAATAAGTTACTTATTAGATGGTTATTGCATTCTTCCCCAAACTTTATCTCAAGATGAAGACGATGGATTTTACCAACCACAACCGCAGGATGCGTATTTGGGTACTCAGGTATGCTTCAAACTTAGATAATGTTGGTTGAAATGCTCCAAATTTTCAGAAAAATAAAAAAATTTAAATTAGATTTGTGCTTGTTCGGTTACCTTATGTGAAGCCAGACCCAACTATTTTCTTTGTAGTTGTGTGTTCGGATCTTACTTTGTTCTATCATATTGAGTACTATCTTCTCTAAGATTTGATCGAGATTTATTATGCGATAGCTAAGATTAAAAGTAGTCACAAACATCTTCGTATCATTGTTCTGCTACCATATGGTTAAGATCATTTTGAGGTGATTAATATTTATAGGCTGTTCTTCGGGAATATAAGTCCGGTATATCAATTGGTTCATGTGTACCTTGGTTTATCAAAAGACTGAACAAAACTCATAGGTATTTCTGTGGGAGACAGATTTATCTATTCAATAGACTTATCTGTGTGAAACAGATTTGTTTATCAAGTCTTCGACTTTGGGTCGTAGCCACTCTTCGTTGTGGGTGAGATCATCTAATGAAATCAAGTGCGTAGAATCCTGTTGGGATTCAGAGGTGTAAGAAATGCAACTGTACCTTGATCATTGTGAGATTGGTTAGGGCTCAAATACATTCCAGTCCTAAGGTAACTTGTAGTAGGATAGAGTCTGTAGCGACCTAATACAGTATGGTGTTCAAATCTGGACTAGGTCCCGAGGTTTTTCTACTTTTGCGATTTCCTCGTTAACAAAACTTATGGTGTCTGTGTTATTTCTTCCGCATTATATTTTTTATATAATTGAGATATCATAGGTTGTGCGTAGTTCAATCAATTAGCTAATTCAACCTTTGGTTGTTGATACAAATTGATTGACACTTGAACATTGGTTTTTGGTACCGTTCAAGTTGTTTCTCATAATAATCAGGCTCACGGATTCTATCTGTTTGATTTGCTATTTACATTGAGAAACAGAGATACAACTCTTGGATATAATTATTGATAAGAGCTGGCTTTATTAGTTGGTGCTCTCAGAATTATATTGGATTCGTCTATACAGATTTCCCAAACGAAATATTGGGCGTGGTTGCTAGACCCCCATTTTTTCAGATATTGTTATTTATTCTCTTACTTATATCAAATCGATAAATCTTCAAGAAATTCCCTCGACACCTTATTCCTTATTTTCATTTGAAAGGCGAAATCACCATCTCTAATGATCCAGTTTCACCTATTTTGCATTTCTTTGACAAAATTCTTTTGAATATCCCTTTTATCCATTCCCTCGTCTGAATCGACATTAGTACTCAAAATCTGGTTCCTTTCTTCAATTTTCCTTCACTCTGACACCTTTGAGCTTCCCCCAATTTGATTTTTGAGATATCAAAGGATTTCCATTCAATTTGAAAATATTTTCTCTCATTTGTTGATGTAGAATTTCTGAGTTAACTCATTAGAACCAACTTGCAGACTCTATCTCTCCTCTTTATAAAGTGTACAACTTCATGCATCATATAAATCGTCGAACTAATTTGGTTTTTAGTTAAATGTATATTACAAGCAAAATATATGGCTTCATACTTGTGAATCGTCAAGGTAAATTGTTTAGGCTAATATTACAAATTTGCGTAATGACTGATGATGTATCTTAGGATCAGAAGAAGAATTACCAAGAACAAATGAATTATTTTTGTTCAATTTACCCTTGAAATATGGATACGCACTAAATCAAGGTAGTTAGTGGGCATTTGGGTCTATTCAGGTGTCAAAAGTAGACCTGAACATTCGGATCATGAATAAAGCTGATGGAGAATATATGCATAATTTATAAAGATATACCAGAAACTGATGGAAACCCAATCCATATAAGAAAAAATAATCCCGAGTACTGGATCTTTGAATTGTACAATGATACAGATTTGAGTCATCTGACACAACATGTGTGATTCATAAACTGCATCCATCTAAAATTATGAGGCTCTTTTGGCTTGGATCCGAAACAAAATGTCATTTGTAACAGGTCATGGGAAAAAGAAAAAGATTTTTTACTATTAGATAAAAAATATTACATTAACTAGTTGGAGCCTAACAAGCTAAGCTCCAATAACATACTACTACATTAATTGAACAGGTTGTTGTGCTAGCCTACCAGCGAGTCTCATGGATAACCTATAACCAACTGAGACAAAGCGAATGGGGGATGAGATTGTGTCATAAGGGGGCAAACTAACTCTACCTTCCATGTTAACTTCTGCAATATTACGCCATTGGAGGCTCGAAACCTTGTAAATACGGCATATCTTGTCTAGGCAAAAAACGGGTAACTAGCTCAGCGAGTATTATTTTAATTTTAGAAAACTCGATATTAATGGCTTATTTTTAAACATTAATTATTTTAACTTTCGGAATTTCAACTACTTTAGTGATCTTTAATATTCCTGATGGAGTAGTGAACACGGAAAATTATATGAAGATACTAACGACATATTCTTAAATATCAATTATTTTAATTTTCGGAATTTGAAATACTTGTATCTTTAATATTTTTATGGAGATTTGAAAACCGTGAAAATGAATGAAGAAAGCTGACCAAGATTAATGCAAGTGAATTAAATTTTACCTAAAATACAAAACAAAGTTTGGACAAGTTAGGCAAGATAAAGAGAGCTCCAAATTTATCTAGAACACGCGATTGGGGGATATAAATTAATTCCTCCAACTAGTAGTGTTTGTTAAAGGGTGATTTTTTGGTATGAAAATACTAAAATACCCTTCCCTCAAAATAAAATCTAAAAACTTAAAATCAAAAAACAAAATCATATCCCCAATTTCCATCTTCACTTCTTATTATTCTGTTTTTGGGTTAGGGATTTGAAACCCAAATATTCCCCATTCCCTTTCAAATTCTAAATTTTCCCCACTCTCTTTCAAATTCACTTCTCCTTCTCTGTTGGCTCCTCATTTTGAAAACGATTTTTTTTTTTACGTTGGGAAGTGATGAAAACCATGCCGATAGTGATGAAGACCATGCCGGTAGTAATGAAGCCCATGTCGGAAATAATTTTTGTACATTGTCGGAAGTGATGAAGACCATGCCGGAATTGATGAAAACCATGCCGGCATGCTTGGTAACTAACATACAATGCAGTAACTAAATGCCGGCATGCTCGATAGAAATCTATCAATGCCGGTAGTCAAGTGAAAAAAAATTCAATCCTCTGGATACTTTACATCGTGTGCCGGCATAGAAATTTAAGCAACATACTATGCCGGAAAACGATGCCGGCATGCTCGAGAATTAACTAACTGTGCCGGAAGTGATGAAAACCAGAAAAAAAATTCAAAACGGAATAGGTTTTGAATTTCAAAACGAGACCCCCTGCATAGCATACCGGCATAGTTTTTTGGTTAAATACTATGCCGGCTTGAATTTCAAAATGGGGGATAAGCTCAGTGTCGGCATGGACATGGTATGAATACCATTCCGGTATGACTACTTCCGACATGGTATTCATACCACGTCCATGCCGGCACCGAGCTTTTTCAGCTGCAAAAATGGTGGATTCAAAGAAAAAAAAACAAAATTTCAACCTCTTAGCAACAATTCTCTCTTCACAATCAACCTCCATTTTCACCAAAATAATTTCCCTCTCAAATTTTCTTTCCCTCCTTCTACTCTCACGTCACTCAACCAAACACAAATAATAATACACTCTAATCATTTATCAAAAATCTTAAGATTTTACTAATTATTATTAATCACTAATCCTGATTAGTGAGGGGTAGATTAGGAATTACATAAAATATTTAGATAACGAGTGACCCTGATTTGATATTTGGATCCCATTTTTGTCCTTTTCTTATATCCCCAATCGCGCGTTCTTTATCTAGGGAGAAGATAAATCATTGGTTGTGCTTTGTTTAACTTAATTAAAAACATTATAAGTGGTACTTATTAATTAGTTGCTCATTAATTGCTCATAGAATGATTTATTAATTTTTCATTAAAAATGTCTTAATTATTCTAATAAATATATATTTTCATTAATAAATAATTTTGATAAAAATTATATCAATAGAAATTAATAAATAATTTTGACCAAAATTATATCAATAGAAATTAGTGGTGGTAGTGGAGGAAGTAGTGGCTGGTAGAAAATGTGGCGGGTGTTAGTGAGTGGTGGAGGCGATAATATTAATGGTGGTAGAAGAAATAGTTGTGATGGGTGATTTTATGGTGGTAGGTGTAGTGAATAGTCATGAACAATATTAGTTCTGTATATTTACAACACGGCTAACACTGTATTTTCAAAGATATAATTGGTTGTTTTTAGCGCAATTGATAAAAACATATACAATATCTTGGGATGGTATCTTACCATTTAGGAAAAAGTGATCATGGTCGTTGGATCAGCTGAACGGTACCCCTACTACTTTTAGTACCTAATTGTATAAATCATGGTTCTAACCGATAAAATAAATTTGTTTGCGATACAAAGTAGAATATAACAAAAAAAAAAAGTAATGAAATAAATTAATTAAAAACCGAAGTTTGTTCAACCAAAACTTTATACATGATGTTTGTGATTCAAAACTAGAAGGACTTCCAGCGGCCACAGGAGGTGGGTGGCGGTTTTGGTGGAGAAAGAAATGGCATCATATGGTTTTGTGGTGGCGGAGGCGGTTGCTGAATAGTAATATACTATGTTAATTTCGGGTTGCCACAAAATGGGTAACGTTATAAATTAGAGGATGTGATTGATCGTCTTAGTGATAAAATAAACTCAGTTAAAATACATGAAAGATTAAACAAAAATCACGTTATATAATTACTTTATTTCTCATTCATTAAATAAGATTCATACAGAGCTTTAGTTGGTAATCGAGCAACGAGCTGGGCATCAACCCCTTTCCGAATAACAACACCTAATCTATGAAAAATAAAACTGCCTAAACTACAACCAGCATCATTATTAACTAAACAGTTATTTAAACGCTTAAAAAAACAAATCAAAATTAATTACTTAAAACAAATGGCACAAGTCAAAATTAAAACACGAAAAATTACTTATTATCGACATGTATAGGTACCATAATAGTTGTACCCTATATTGGTATACTTTTACTCCTATTTCTTTATATTATACTGCAAAACGAAGCTTCTCTAAGTTAGGCAAGATAAACATCGGTTCGTATTTTTCCACCCAATTTAATTTCACGACTACAGTCGATCCCATGAATTCACACTTTAAATGAGAAAAATTCATTATTGTTTTCTTCCCATATCAACAGCCAAAATCAAGCAGAGAAAGTTGATCAACTGAAAATAACGAACCTACCATCCCACAAAACTGAACAATTCATTCTCTCGCTCATCCTGTAGGATGAGTGGATTTGAGAACTCTAATTCCCCATTTGGAGCAAATTAAAATTGGGAATGTGGGATAGATCGAGGAGAGAAAAAAACTTAAATCCAAGAATATACTTCCCTCAATTTTCTTTTCATATTTTCTCAATCTACATCTCCAACCAATCAAACTACTTCAAGATAATAATATTTAAGAAAACCCTTTCGTATTTCTTCATGTCTGAATTTTAGGATTTCTATCATTTTCTTGATTTTTTTTTAATTAACTAAAGTATATATTTTTCAACGATGGCCTAATTGATTCCAATAATCTCATGGTTGAAATTTAGGGTATATGTATTTTGTTATTTACCAGATTATTAAAATTTGGCTATCGCAGGTCACTGGGGTTTTAATCTATTTACAACTTTTTTTCTAGAAATGTGAGATTCTCTCAAGTACCGATTTTTACTTTCTATTTGTTTAGACTTTAGTGGAAATATCATATTGGTTTCATCTTGACAACTACACTTAGAGAGAAACTTATAAGAATTATTCGGATGACACATCATAATTTGACAATTGTAATGTATATAACACCTATGCCATTATGGCATGGGTTAAATCCTAGTATAATAATAAAACGGAGGGGCGATTTATGACAATTTGGAGGCGATCAAAATGTTATTGGTTTTCATCTGATCAAACCATCTCTTTTTGATTCCTCTACTTTGTTTTCCTTCCCCTTTTCTTTTCTTCACCTGTCAAGCTACCTTTTGGTACAATTCTTGTTTGCAGCTTCCATAGATTAGGAGTCGTCATTCAAAAAGGGGTTGGAGCTCAGCTTGTTGCTAAGCTTCCGACTAATTTCTTACAAGATGATAATTCTTCCAACCTATTTTAATTTGAAATTAAATATGTCATAATAAAATTAAAAATATAAAATGTATAAGTTAAAAATTTTCTTAATTTTTGAAAGAACAGAAAATCCTTGAAATAGAATATGGATTTGAAAATATCAGTTTACTACTTTAGCCCGAACTGAACTATAACTTGTCTTGAGGCGGTGGTTCAAGAACTGGCCAGGGAGATCCGATATGCGCTCTATATAAGGAAGCCTTATTCACGAGTCAGTATCATCCATCTGTTTCCATCTCTCTTTACGTCCCTCTCTCTTTCTCTTTTCGTCTTGACATCACACCAACAACTATGGGGTGCATTAACACTAAGAATCTGAACAAAAAAATTGTTTATCCTTCTGAGGTTTTACAAAAGAAAGTTAAAAGTGAAAATAACGTTGAGGTGAAGGATGATACGGATGAAGGCTGGGCTTTAGAGAAGGAGGGTGGCAATATTGCTAAATTATCTGATGGAAAAGAAATTGATCAAGTTAATATGATCAAAGAAAAGGGTTTGGAAGATCTAGTTAGAAGATATGAGGTGAGCAAAAGTAATAAAATCTCTATTCGTAGTGCAATGTTGATACTAAAACATGAATTGCAGTGTGATTATACAGCATCAGAGTTTGACATGTTGATGAAGTTCTTGGATAAAAATGGAGATGGGTTTATAAAGATTGAAGATTTTATTAAAGTCTTCACCTTCAAGTCGAAATAACAGTTCTTGATGAACAACGCTATTACGATGTTGAATGTCTTTTTATTGATGATCAGCAATTGGGGTGTTCAATTTGGTCGGCAATTAGGTTAAATTAGGTTATTTTATTCATTAATTACTGATGATTAAATATGTTTAGTTTCACGTTCAGAGAAATAAAAAGAACAAATCTTGATGATCAACAATAAAGATGATCAATTTGTTAATTAGGTTAAATTTGTTAAGAGATAAATTTAGTGTTTTTTGTTTAGTCCTTTCTTCAAAGTTGCACATTAATGAATTAGTACTCAAAAGCTTCACATGAAAGCTTCACATGAATTTTGAAAATAGCAGGCGTTCTATGTGTCATCTGATAACATAACTTGCAAAGAGCCGGGACGATAGAGTAACAGGTCTCAGTATTAGAGAGGTTTCTCTTTAGGGAAATACTAGACCATGTAATGTTTTTGTAAAAACAAATATTTTGCAAAACTCCATTCGTTTTCGCAACGCTTTCTTCAACTGTTTGTAACAGTTTCTTCTACTCCTTCGCAACAGTTTCTTCAACCTCGAACGCTTTCTTAAACCCTTTCGCAACAGTTTCTTTAACCCTCGTACTGTTTCTTCAACCTCGTAACGGTTTCTTCAACTATTACGTAACAGTTTTCTGAACCCCAAATGGATTGTTAACCTTCCTAGGTGGGAATTTTGAATGTCTCCCCTACCTAAATGAGGAGTTAGAGCACAATTTTAGAAATAATTATACAAAGAATCTGCACATTGTAGAAATAATTATGCAAAAACACCATACACAATATTTTTAGACTAAACTGATAGTACCTCTTGTTGTACATTTATTTTGTAAAGGCAATACACCATAAAATACAATCCTGTTAAAGGGGCGGGTGGTTCTATTGGAGGGGCGGCAAGGGTGATAACAATATCCCTATTATTGGTTAGGGGGTGTCCTATATGGGTTGTTAATTGACTAGATTACCCTTTTCACCTCAAATGGACTAATTTACCCTTGCTTTTTTGGTTGAAAAGACTGGTCCTTCCCCGTTATTAACCCAATTGAATCAGAAAATCAAAACGATTTTTTTTTTCCAACTTTACTTCATCTTCTCTTCTCCTCCTCTCCACCATTAAAACTGATTTTTCATCGTCCTCTTCGATTAAGCGGCGATTTGAAAAATTGATAATCGTTGATTGGAAACTATATTAGAGATGCCGAAGAAGAAGGTTGACGAAGATTATAGTCGTTCTAATGAACCAAATCCTCCATTAGGTCAAGAACATCAATTTGAAACTCCTCAACCGTCAAAATCAAGCACAATGACCTTTATGAGGCATGTTTCGAAAAACCCAGTTAGGGTTTAGTTTATTGTGTTGATTCAGTTAGTTTTGGATAAAAAATTAGGGTTTTGGATCGAAATTGAAACTGAAATTTGTGTGTTGCATGTGAGTTACGGTTGATAATTACTCCAATTTCAACCGTAACTATGGTTTTTGTTGATGATACGGTTCGTAATAACCGAAATACCAACCGTAAGTTTTTGAATTTATGAGAAATTTTTCAGTTTTTTTTTTTGCAACCGTAAGTAGCTTACGGTTGGTCTCATATGTTGAGTTACGAACCGTACATTGTTCTGTAACTTTCATTTGGTTTCTACGGTTTGTAATTCCATCAATTATCAACCGTATTTGAGTTACAACTTGTAACTCAACATCCATTACCAACCGTAAAACATCCTGTATGTTAGTATTTGGCCAAAGAAAACTTACGGTTGAAAACTAAGATAAAATACCAACCGTAGTTTAGTTACGGTTGATCTCGATACATCAGTTACCAACCGTATCGTTGATACGGTTGGTCTCGATCCACAATTTACCAACCGTGTGAGTGGTACGGTTGGTCTCCGTTCATTGGTTACAAACCGTAACTATGCAGGCTCACCATTTTGTTTTGTTTTTTGTTGTCTATATTATTTGTTTTACCTTTAGTAAATCAATCAATTGTAATGCTTGTGTAGGAAGAAAAAGAGAGGAAATGACTTAACCACGATTGATCACACGCCCACCCCTCGCGGTGATAAGCATTGAGGGGTTAATAATAGAGGTATCCACAAGAATTAGAAGAAGATGAAGAATAAGTTTGAAATTAAGTTGAGGGAACAACCTGTGGCTGAATCTGGAGTTGAGCTAGAAGGAGTGGAACATAATGATCAAGAAGAGGTCGGAGTCGAAACTAACCGTGAAGGCAACGAAAATGAAATTGTGGAGGAAGAAACTAATAATGATGAAGATGAAGAAGAATTTAAAGGAACCGATGATGATGGAGGTGAGGAAGAGGAAGCAAATGATGAAGAGGAGGAAGATGAAAAAAATAATGAAGAGGAGGCCGATGAAAAAAAGGAAGATGAAGAAAATGATGAAGAAAAGTAAGATGAAGCAAATGTTATGTGTCTATAACATGACGACATGGGAGTCCCAAACTTGTCATGTTTGGACAAACACACTCTTCTTCATAATCCCCCAATTCATAAAGTTGTATTTCATACATTATCTTATCAATAGCGCGGTGCGAAACTTGATGTGTAATTCCCCTTAGCCACTTATTGTCTAACCATTTGGTGTGTTGTTTACTTCGGCTTTTTTCAAAAGACTCCATAACTCTACGTGATCACGGTGGAAATACGAATCTATGGCTTCGAATAGCGTAACTAACACACCATTACAACTATGAAGTTTCTTCTTCAACCGGTTGTGAGATGACTCCGTCGTACTTGTAGCTTGGTTGTCATAGTGCCTATATTGGTTAGTGAACGCCGATACGAACTTCTCTTTGTGCGGATCCAACCAATTATCCAACAAATACTTCACAACACTTGGATAACCTATTTTCCAATGAGCCACTAACATACGAGCTCTATCCTCATATTCATCCACGGTGATAGAATAGGTCAAGGCTCTCAACTCCATTTTAAAACTTTCCCATTTTAGTTCCGCCAACTTGTCATCCTTCATAAATTTCTCTTTGGAATCCTTTTGTTGATGTAACGGTAGTTTCTTTATTCTATCCATTTTGCTTTTTTTGGTTGGACGGACATGGCGCATGCACTTTGTTTCAATACTTTTCCACAAGTGGAATGTGCAAAGAAGGTTATGAGCTTCCGGGAAATCCCTCCTTATTGCATTCAACAAAGCTTGTTCCTTGTCGGTAATAATCACCTTTGGAGTATATCCCTCTACGTAGAATAGCTTCACTTGGTTTAATGCCCACACATAGCTCTCTTCGAGCTCATCTTTCAAGAAGAAAAAACCAACACTAAAAGGAGCATTGGTAGAAGTTTTCCCGACAAAGTTCAACAACGACATCCCAAACTTGTTGGTTTTGTATGTGCAATCCATTAGAAGGATTTGATGAGAGCACCGTGCCAACTTCACAAACTCAGGATTAGCCAACAAAAGATGTCTTATTCGTCCTTTCTCATCATCATCGTGGAAAACCGAGTAATTATTCGCCTCCCCCAAATGCCTTAATTGTTGCATTTCGTTCCTTTGTTCCCATTTCTTAGCCTTCAATTTTGTTCTTGCGTTGTACATGTTAGCCAAAGTAGAAGCATTTTGTGGGTTTATTTCCTTTAAGTGAGCGAGGATATCAACGGGCTTCATACGAATTTGTGTCAGTGACTCTACGATCTTCTCTTTTTCTTCGGTAAGGCGTCCAGCATAAGAATGTGATAGCAAACTCTCCGGTATAGGGTGGTTATGACTACCGCATACAACTTTCTCCAAAAACCACTTTTTTGCCGCGTTTCTTTTAAATTGAAGCTTCAAGGGGCATCGGGTCTTCTTAGTGAACGTAGTTTGCTTCCCCTTTGCCTTTGCTACTTGCACGCTACCCTTTTTTGCATGACTTCTATGTTGCCTCGTTCTCTAACCCAATGCTTTGCATCATCTTTTTCCTCCCATGTCTCCTCGGTTAAATAGTGAGAGCTAGAATCTTCGGTGAGAAGTTGATTTGCTAAAGGTTTTTCATCCATTAGGGGAGGTACATCCACGATCTGGACAACAATATAGCCACATTAGTCTAGACAAGGTAACAAAACGAAAACATATATAAAGATACGTTGGACACGACACAGGAAACACCAACCGTAACAGAGATACGGTTGGTAACTACAATCATTTAGAAACCGTAATTTAACTCCGGTTGATAATGGTCCTCCAGTAACAAACCGTAAATAAGGTGAAATAAAAATGAAAACAGACAGAGAAATATACGGTTGGTAAAAACACAGATAACAAACCGTAACCAAGTTACGGTTGGTCTCGATTTACACATTACCAACCGTAAAGAGTGCAGTAAATACTGCCATGAACATGATGAGTTACGGTTGGTAACCACTGAAGGAGATATCCAACCGTACTGGACTTACGGTTCGTCTCGAAAATTTTCTACCAACCGTAACTGGTAATACGATTGGGTTTTTCCCCAAATTGAACCAGTTATGGTTGGTATTGGATACTTTACGAAACGTAACATACAGTTACGGTTGGTGACTAGCTAATTACCAACCGTAAGTTCTTCTGAAATTTTTAAAAATTTGATTTTTTTTACGTTCTTTAGAGAATTTTAAGCAACAAAAAGATATTGGGAACTAGTTTAGAAGTATACCTGATGATTTTCAGTGCTGGGTTCTTCACTTTGTTGTGTAATTTCTTCAATTGGTTGAGATTGACCTTCACTATGGGTTAAAACATCTCTACCATCTAACAAATACTCCATATCAGGATCTCCATCAAGAGGTATGTAGTATTTGTTTTATTTATCGTATAGAGATTCACCCATCTCAAATTTGCCATTGGAATCACTCATTTTGGTTGAGTGAATCAAAATCTAGGGTTTCACAAATATCACATAAGTTTTCTTTTTCTTCTCCTCTAAACTTTTTTTTCATAACTCTAAAAATCTGATTTTAGAGTTATTATAATGAAAATTAATTAGCAACACTAATCTTGATTATCAACACTAATCTTGATTATCATCACTAATCTCGATTATTAATAATAAGGATTAATTGGTCATTTCCATGTTTTTTTTGATAAGGGGCACTTGAATTACCACCTAATGACCCTTTTTGTCTGAACCACTAAAAGAGTAGCGTGCTTGAGATGTCAGATTTTGAGAGCTTGGAAAATCAGTCTTTCGAAAACTCTTGTTGTCTTTGTCGTGCTAATAAGGTACTCGACTCTTGTAAAATCTTAATGGACCTCGACGGCTCAACCTGTCAACCATGAGCACATATGAATTCCCCAAATTTAATGCCGAGTCATCTGTGTCTGTTCGGTGAGTTGGGTGTGTTTGAATATCAGGGGTGCAAAGAAGACTTGGCTTGGATCAGGTAACCTTAGCTACTTCCCAAATTTAAGTCTGCATTGTTGGAAGGAAGTCTTGATAGTCGGTTTGCAGGCTACAGTTTCTTAATTAAGAAGTTAAGTTCTATATAAATACTATACATGCCCTCTCTTGCTTCACGAAAAAAAAAAAAAAAACATGCCCCTCTCTTCTCCTGTTTCTGCTTTCCATCTCTCGCACGGAATATCTCCATTAATTGTGGGTTGCTTACACGAAAATCTGTCCAGAGAATGAACAAAACGTTTTAAATAAGAACATGTTAGAGTTAAAATCGTTTATTTTTGATTAGCAACTTGAACTCTTCATATTGTTTAAAGCGTTTTTTTTATTCTTTGGAACATCTTTTTCGTTTGCCAAGTCTATGCCTCCCACCATGGTTGATGTTTGATAGTCGGTGAGCAAAGTGGTGATTATCGGTTGCGGTCTGCTTTTTTTTACTAAAGCATTATTCTTTGATTGAAAGTTCATTCTAGATCAGACAAAGAGGTCCGAGGAGAACATGAGAAAATTAAGAAGCTAAAGAACGCAAGCGCCACAAGGTAGATTTTTCAAATTTACTGACAACTAGGGATGAAAATTTACCCCATCCAAACCCGATTCGCCCCTATGAGTTAGGGTTTTACCCGTATAAACGCGGAATGGGGCGGGATACGGGGAATGCCCGAAAGTAATGATGCGGGGATGGGATTCAAGGTCCCCTCCCCATACCGGACCCATACCATAACTTATTATATCTGATTGAGGAACTTTTTTTTAGAAGATAGCGAAGAAGATCATGATGAGATGATTAACATGGAGAGAAGGTAAGTTATGAGGAACTAAGAAGTAAAAGGAACCATAATACTTAATTGTGGATCAATTGTTTCCTTTATTTTACAGTTTTAGTTGGTTATTATAAACTTAAAATTTTAAAACGCACTTCTTAGGTTAGTATTATTGTTTGAACCATTATAATTATTTTTAAATTATTATTATTTACAAAATTTTAAATATATGTTGTAATGTTATGATAACTCATGGGAAACGCATCCCCTACGGGGATTCCCCATACCCGTCCCCGCCCCATTCTTATGGGAAACGAGAAGGGGATGTGTTTTTATTTTTTGAACGGGGTAAGAGATGGGATTTAAGGTCTCCGTCCCATACCCACCCCATTGCCATCCCTAAGACAACCGGTTGATTTTTCAATTCTCTTTTCGTTTTTCTATTTCATGTTGTTCTTGTTTGGTGTTCTTTCGAATAAAAAAATATCCATTAACTTTTAAATCGAATAAAAACTCAAACATGAGAAGAAAAACACAAATTTTAGTCTACAACACAACGAGTCTATCGGAAAAATTAAGATCTGCATTCTTTCCTAACTGGTAACACTCGTACAAACTAATATAACTGGGACACTCGTACACTGGTTTCCTACACCTGAATAGCTTCGTGTATGCTCAACTAATATTATACGCATCCGGTACAAACCAAGTAGCGGTAATTTTAACTAGCTGGTAATGGAGCTAAGATATTATCATGGGAGGATAAATGGCATAGGGATGGCACCATGCCTTGTCAAGCACCAAAGGTATTTCTCTTCAAAGTGCCTTCACTCCTCATGCGTCTGGTCTGAACTGGGAGATCGACATTATGCGCAGCAGACTTTATGACTTTGAAAATTGAAGAAATTAATGGTGCGTCGTCTGATTAGTTACTTGGATTCTATCGTGTTCAATCTGGAAGAAGATGATGTGCTGCTTTGGTTAAGCAACAATTCTGGCCATTTCACTGTCAAAGATGCTTACAATGCGGAGTAGCTTGAAGGTCTGGAGCAAAAAATGACCTCACAATATAGGTTTTCTCCTATAGCAAGCTTCGTCAGACAGCCTCCCCACTTTGGATAACCTCCATAAAATAAATAGCTGCCTCTTTTCTCCTAATGGAAATCCGATATTAAATATTTTCCCCTTCTACCGTCAACTGCCAGAGAATGCTTCTACGCTAGGAGCATATGGTCTTATTTCTTGGATGCGGCTGGTATGAGCTGTAACACTGCTCCTTCGATTATCAACCTCATCTCCAATTGGACTACTTCCATTCT
>NW_020628263.1:16410-22832 GCF_003573695.1 Papaver somniferum
TTTTCTGGTTGTGATTCAATGACCATTCTGATATGTGAACAACCTTCCTATAAACACTTAAATAATATCCAAGAGCATTGCATCAAATCATGGTTATCCATGAAGTGGACAAACCTCTTTTGCTTTCATATAAAATATTTGTTTTCCTTTGGTTTTAGAACACATGGTGGATGGTGTTGGTTGTGAATGATTTCTGTAGGTTTTGTTTAGAAGCTCACTTATGTTCTTTTTTATAATAAAAAAATATAGTCCTGAGAAATATTGTCGTTATATACTCGTTGATTTTCAAAATTTTGTTATCGATATCCAACAATTATTTTTAGTTCTATATAAATACTCAATATTTTATTACTCCTAATATTCCATATTCCATTTCAATCACACCTCCTCTACACTGAAATGGTTCTCGCTTACTTCACTCGCGAAGAAGATGTTGCTAGCCTTTATTCAATATTAGATAAATGTTGTAAGTGACTGAGGTAGGAATCTAACCAGTGAGTATCTTTCATTTTTTGTGGATTTAATTCATTTTAGTTGCTTTAATCCAACGTAGTTTGATGTTATTATCCCATTATTAAACCAAATTAATTAAATGTAAGTCTAAGTGTAATAAGTATGATTAACAAAAAGGAAGTCTAAATTTTTCAATTAGTTAATATTACTGCCTCTTTTGTTACAAGATACAAACTTAAGACAATAAAACTTAAATAAAGATTTTATTAAAAATCTGAAAAGGCGAGGGTGCCAAAATATACCTCAAGCTAAAACTTTTCCTACCTATAAGTCCTTTCTCCGAAAGTGATTGTCTATGGACAGAGTCGAGACAATGCAACTAATCCGTTCACACTTCGTGTGATCATCTATATATACGAGATCGAGACAATAAAACAACGAAGTATGTTTACTTGATAAAAGGGTTTGGACTTAATCAAACACACACTACACGAAATCAGGGAATTTGTAACACCCGATTTTGTAACGGATATCTTTTAAGTAACGTCGTATCGACGTTGGAAAATTTATAAAGTTGGATAATCGTTGCAATAATTGGTATTTGTTACAGAGTTTCGGGAGAGTTGTAGGTAATTACCTTCCTATCATCAACTTAAATTGTCAAGTTACATTGTTACCCTCCATTACTACTATTAGCGCCTTTATTACTGCTACCAGCTCCCAATTTCATCTCACACTCAAGGGCTACCCATCCTCCCAACGATTCTGGCTTTTTTCTCCAACAAATCAGACGCATGTGTAACTCTCAGTTACACTAGGTAGATGCATATGTAACTTCTAGTTACACATGCTAAGAAATTATTGTAAATGAATATTAAAGTGATACATGTATTTTTTTGTATGCGTTCTTTTTGATGTCTATTTTTTGATGTGTAACTTTGCATTACACATGGCATAAGGATGTCTAATTTCTGGATACACATGAATTGCAGTGTGATTATACAGCATCAGAGTTTGACATGTTGATGAAGTTCTTGGATAAAAATGGAGATGGGTTTATAAAGATTGAAGATTTTATTCAAGTCTTCACCTTCAAGTCGAAATAACAGGTCTTGATGAACAGCGCTATTACGATGTTGAATTTCTTTTTATTAATGATCAGCAATTGCGGTGTTCAATTTGGTCGGCAATTAGGTTAGATTAGGTTATTTTATTCATTAATTACTGATGATTAAATATGTTTAGTTTCACGTTCAGAGAAATAAAAAGAAAAAATCTTGATGATCAGCAATAAAGATGATCAATTTGTTAATTAGGATAAATTTGTTAAGAGATAAATTCAGTGTTTTTTGTTTAGTCCTTTCTTCAAAGTTGCACATTAATGAATTAGTACTCAAAAGCTTCACATGAATTTTGAAAATAGCAGGCGTTCTATGTGTTATCTGATAACATAACTTGCAAAGGGCCGGGACGATATAGTAACATGTCTCAGTATTAGAGAGGTTTCTCTGTAGGGAAATACTAGACCATGTAATGTTTTTGTAAAAACAAATGTTTTGCAAAACTCCATTCGTTTTCGCAACGCTTTCTTCAATTGTTTGTAATAGTTTCTTCTACTCTTTCGCAACAGTTTCTTCAACCTCGAACGCTTTCTTAAACCCTTTCGCAACAGTTTCTTTAACCCTCGTACGGTTTCTTCAACCTCGTAACGGTTTCTTCAACTATTTCGTAACAGTTTTCTGAACCCCAAATGGAATGTTAACCTTCCTAGGTGGGACACAAAAAATTGGAAATTTTGAATGTCTCCCCTACCTAAATGAGGAGTTAGACCACAATTTTAGAAATAATTATACAAAGAATCTGCACATTGTAGAAATAATTATGCAAAAACACCATACACAATATTTTTAGACTAAACTGATAGTACCTCTTGTTGTACATTTATTCTGTAAAGGAAATACACCATAAAATACAATCCTGTTAAAGGGGTGGGTGGTTTTATTGGAGGTGCGGCAAGGGTGATAACAATATCCCTATTATTGGTTAGGGGGTGTCCTATATGGGTTGTTAATTGACTAGATTACCTTTTTCACTTCAAATGGACAAATTTACCTTTGATTTTTTGGTTGAAAAGACTGGTCCTTCCCCGTTATTAACCCAATTGAATCAGAAAATCAAAACAATTTTTTTTTGCAACTTTACTTCATCTTCTCTTCTCCTCCTCTCCACCATTAAAACTGATTTTTCATCGTCCTCTTCGATTAATCGGAGATTTGAAAAATTGATAATCGTTGATTGGAAACTATATTAGAGATGCCGAAGAATAAGGTTGACGAAGATTATAGTCGTTCTAATGAACCAAATCCTCCATTAGGTCAAGAACATCAATTTGAAACTCCTCAACCGTCAAAATCAAGCACAATGACCTTTATGAGGTATGTTTCGAAAAACCCAGTTAGGGTTTAGTTTATTGTGTTGATTTAGTTAGTTTTGTATAAAAAATTAGGGTTTTGGATCGAAATTGAAACTGAAATTTTTGTGTTGCATGTGAGTTACGGTTGATAATTACTCCAATTTCAACCGTAACTATGGTTTTCGTTGATGATACGGTTCGTAATAACTGAAATACCAACCGTAAGTTTTTAAATTGATGAGAAATTTTTCAGTTACGTTTTTTTTTTTTTGCAATCGTAAGTAGCTTATGGTTAGTCTCGTATGTTGAGTTACGAACCGTACATTGTTCTATAACTTTCATTTGGTTTCTACGGTTTGTAATTCCATCAATTATCAACCGTATTTGAGTTACGACTTGTAACTCAACATCCATTACCAACCATAGAACATCCTGTATGTTAGTATTTGGCCAAATAAAACTTACGGTTGAAAACTAAGATAAAATACCAACCGTAGTTTAGTTACGGTTGATCTCGATACATCAGTTACCAACCATATTGTGAGTGGTACGGTTGGTCTTCGTTCATTGGTTACAAACCGTAACTATGCAGGCTCACCATTTTGTTTTGTTTTTTTTTGTCTATATTATTTGTTTTACCCTTAGTAAATCAATCAATTATAATGCTTGTGTAGGAATAAAAAGATAGGAAATGATTTAACCCGGATTGATCACACGCCCACCCCTCGCGCTGATAAGCATTTAGGGGTTAATAATAGAGGCGTCCACAAGAATGAGAAGAAGATGAAGAATAAGTTTGAAATTAAGTTGAGGGAACAACCTGTGGCTGAATCTGGAGTTGAGCTAGAAGGAGTGGAACATAATGATCAAGAAGAGGTCGGAGTCGAAACTAACCGCGAAGGCAACGAAAATGAAATTGTGGAGGAAGAAACTAATAATGATGAAGATGAAGAAGAATTTAAAGGAACCGATGATGATGGATGGTAGGAAGAGGAAGCAAATGATGAAGAGGAGGAAGATGAAAAAAATGATGAAGAGGAGGCCGATGAAGAAAAGGAAGATGAAGAAAATGATGAAGAAAAGGAAGATGAAGCAAATGTTATGTTGATATAACATGCCGACATGAGAGTCCCAAACTTGTCATGTTTGGACAAACACACTCTTCTTCATAATCCCCCAATTCATAATGTTGTACTTCATACATTATCTTATCAATAGCGCGGTGCGGAACTTGATGTGTAATTCCCCTTAGCCACTTATTGTCTAACCATTTGGTGTGTTGTTTACTTCGGCTTTTTTCAAAAGACTCGGTAACTCTATCGTGATCACGGCGGAAATACGAATCCATGGCTTCGAATAGCGTAACTAACCCACCATTACAACTATGAAATTTCTTCTTCAACCGGTTGTGAGATGACTCCGTCGTACTTGTAGCTTGGTTGTCATAGTGCCTATATTGGTTAGTGAACGCCGATACGAACTTCTCTTTGTGCGGATCCAACCAATTATCCAACAAATACTTCACAACACTTGGATAACCTATTTCCCAAAGAGCCACTAACATACGAGATCTATCCTCATATTCATCCACGATGATTGAATAGGTCAAGGCTCTCCACTCCGTTTTGAAACTTTCCCATTTTAGTTCCGCCAAATTGTCATCCTTCTTAAATTTTTCTTTGGAATCCTTTTGTTGATGTAACGGTAGTTTCTTTATTCTATCCATTTTGCTTTTTTTGGTTGGACGGACAAGGCGCATGCACTTAGTTTCAATACTTTTCCACAAGTGGAATGTGCAAAGAAGGTTATGAGCTTCCGGGAAAACCCTCCTTATTGCATTCAACAAAGCTTGTTCCTTGTCGGTAATAATCACCTTTGGAGTATATCCCTCTACGTAGAATAGCTTCACTTGGTTTAATGCCCACACATAGCTCTCTTCGAGCTCATCTTTCAAGAAGAAAAAACCAACACTAAAAGGTGCATTGGTAGAAGTTTGCCCGACAAAGTTCAACAACGACGTCTCAAACTTGTTGGTTTTTTATGTGCAATCCATTAGAAGGATTTGATGAGAGCACCGTGCCAACTTCACAAACTCAGGATTAGCAAACAAAAGATGTCTTATTCGTCCTTTCTCATCATCATCGTGGAAAACCGAGTAATTATTCGCCTCCCCCAAATGCCTTAATTGTTGCATTTCATTCCTTTGTTCCCATTTCTTAGCCTTCAATTTTGTTCTTGCGTTGTAGATGTTAGCCAAAGTTGAAGCATTTTGTGGGTTTCTTTCCTTTAAGTGAGCGAGGATATCAACGGGCTTCATACGAATTTGTGTCAGTGACTCTACGATCTTCTCTTCTTCTTCGGTAAGGCATCCATCATAAGAATGTAATAGCAAACTCTCTGGTATAGGGTGGTTATGACTACCGCATACAACTTTCTCCAAAAACCACTTTTTTGCCGCGTTTCTTTTAAATTGAAGCTTGAAGGGGCATAGGATCTTCTTAGTGAACGTAGTTTGCTTCCTCTTTGCCTTTGCTACTTGCACGCTACCCTTTTTTGCATGACTTCTGTGTTGCCTCGTTCTCTAGCCCAATGCTTTGCATCATCTTTTTCCTCCCATGTCTCCTCGGTTAAATAGTGAGAGCTAGAATCTTCGGTGAGAAGTTGATTTGCTAAAGGTTGTTCATCAATTAGGGGAGGTACATTCACTATCTGGACAACAATATACCCACATTAGTCTAAACAAGGCAACAAAACGAAAACATATATAAAGCTACGTTGGACACGACACAGGAAACACCAACCGTAACAGAGATACGGTTGGTAACTACAATCATTTAGAAACCGTAATTTAACTCCGGTTGATAATTGTCCTCCAGTAACAAACCGTAAATAGGGTGAAATAAAAATGAAAACAGACAGAGAAATATACGGTTGGTAAAAACACAGATAACAAACCGTAACCAAATTACGGTTGGTCTCGATTTACACATTACCAACCGTAAAGAGTGCAGTAAATACTGCCATGCACATGATGAGTTACGGTTGGTAACCACTGAAATACATATCCAACCGTACTGGACTTACGGTTCGTCTCTAAATTTTTCTACCAACCGTAACTGGTAATACGATTGGGTTTTTTCCCAAATTGAACCAGTTACGGTTGGTATTGGATACTTTACGAAACGTAACATACAGTTACGGTTGGTGACTAGCTAATTACCAACCGTAAGTTCTTCTGAAATTTTTACAAATTTGATTTTTTTTTGCGTTCTTTAGAGAATTTTAAGCAACAAAAAGATATTGGGAACTAGTTTAGAAGTATACCTGGTGATTTTCAGTGCTGGGTTCTTCACTTTGTTGGGTAATTTCTTCAATTGGTTGAGATTGACCTTCACTATGGGTTAAAACATCTCTACCATCTAACAAATATTCCATATCAGGATCTCCATCAAGAGGTATGTAGTATTTGTTTTATTTATCAACACTAATTTTGATTATCATCACTAATCTCGGTTATTAATAATAAGGGTTAATTGGTCATTTCCATGTTTTTTTT
>NW_020628263.1:22874-40014 GCF_003573695.1 Papaver somniferum
CACGTGAATTACCACCTAATGACCCTTTTTGTCTTATTAGGTTTGCCGCCCCTCCAATGGAACCACCCGTCCCTTTAACAGGATTGATAAAATAGTGGTACAGAGAAACTGTGGGACACATATGTTCATCAGGATATGAATCGGTCCATTTGTATCTCTGACCCCTATCGCTGGAACAGGACAGTTTAATCAGATGGCGTCACTTAGATAAAGTAGAGTTCACAGAAGTAGCGAACAAAATTATTTCAGGCCTGTACGTATTGCATGCCATGTTGAATGGTGAGATGAAAAATAGCTCTTGAACTGCAAATTAAAGGAAGATTTTATTAATTAGTCCAGAAAGTAGCACACGGAAGAATCAAATGGGTAGTGATTCAACTTCCATTTTTCATATGGTCATGTATCCTTCCAATATCTATATATGTGCAGTGCAGTGCAGTTGCGTTTGTTTAAGTAATCAATCTAGTTAATGTACGATTTTATCGCATTCTAACCATGGGAAATGGAAACATAAGTTCATTTGAAGTGGAAACATTTTAAACATACCTGAAAGACATGCATCATTTTCTGAACCACTAAAAAAGTCGCTTGCTTGAGATGTCAGATTTTGAGAGCTTGGAAAATCAGTCTTTCGAAAACTCTTGTTGTCTTTGTCGTGCTAGCTCGGTCAGTCTAGTTACGAACTGAATGATGCAGACGAAAACGATGAAGAGAACAGTAAAGAAAGCCATGACTAAGACGAAAATTACGAGGACAAGACGAAGATGATGATGATAAAGAGATGGAGATGAAAACTAGGATAGCGGTACACCGATGAGTATAGTGGTCTAGGGGGTTTACAGATAACTTTTTTGTATATACAGATTTTTAGGTTCTCTTGGTTTTTGCCATGTTATTGCATCCAAATTAATTATCAACACTAATCTTGATTATCAATACTAATTTCGATTATTAATAATAAGGGTTAATTGGTCATTTCCATGTTTTTTTTTGATAAGGGGCACTTGAATTACCACCTAATGACCCTTTTTGTCTGAACCACTAAAAAAATCGCGTGCTTGAGATGTCAGATTTTGAGAGCTTGGAAAATCAGTCTTTCGAAAACTCGTGTTGTCTTTGTCGTGCTAATAAGGTACTCGACTCTTGTAAAATCTTAATGGACCTCGACGGCTCAACCTGTCAACCATGAGCATATATGAATTCCCCAAATTTAATGCCGAGTCATCTGTGTCTGTTCGGTGAGTTGGGTGTGTTTGAATATCTGGGGTGTAAAGAAGACTTGGCTTGGATCAGGTAACCTTAGCTACTTCCCAAATTTAAGTCTGCATTGTTAGAAGGAAGTCTTGATAGTCGGTTTGCAGGCTACAGTTTCTTAATTAAGAAGTTAAGTTCTATATAAATACTATACATGCCTTCTCTTGCTTCACGAAAAAAAAAAATGCCCCTCTCTTCTCCTGTTTCTGCTTTCCATCTCTCGCACGGAATATCTCCATTAATTGTGGGTTGCTTACACGAAAATCTGTCCAGAGAATGAACAAAACGTTTTAAATAAGAACATGTTAGAGTTAAAATCGTCTATTTTTGATTAGCAACTTGAACTCTTCATATTGTTTAAGGCGTTTTTTTCATTCTTTGGAACATCTTTTTCGTTTGCCAAGTCTATGCCTCCCACCATGGTTGATGTTTGATAGTCGGTGAGCAAAGCGGTGATTATCTGTTGCGGTCTGCTTTTTTTTACTAAAGCATTATTCTTTGATTGAAAGTTCATTCTAGATCAGACGAAGAGGTCCGAGGAGAACATGAGAAAATTAAGAAGCTAAAGAACGCAAGCGTCATAAGGTAGATTTTTCAAATCTACTGACAACTAGGGATGGCAATTTATCCCATCCAAACCCGATTCGCCCCTATGAGTTAGGGTTTTACCCGTATAAACGCGGAATGGGTCGGGATACGGGGAATCCCCGAAAGTAGTGGTGCGGGGATGGGATTCAAGGTCCCCTCCCCATACCCGACCCATACCATAACTTATTATATCTGATTGAGGAACTTTTTTTAGAAGATAGCGAAGAAGATCATGATGAGATGATTAACATGGAGAGATGGTAAGTTATGAGGAACTAAGAAGTAAAAGGAACCATAATACTTAATTGTGGATCAATTGTTTCCTTTATTTTACAGTTTTAGTTGGTTATTATAAACTTAAAATTTTAAAACGCATTTCTTAGGTTAGTATCATTGGTTGAACCATTATAATTATTTTTGCGGTCCGCGAGTTATAACTCCAAAGGTGTCACTATCCATATACAAAAACTCCAACAAAACAAATTGTCCACAAAAACCCCATTTATTATAAATTGTCTATATTACCCTTCTAATTTAAATCACCCCAACAAAAACAAAAATCAACCACACTTTAATTCTTATTATATTGTCACCCCCAACAAGAAAAACATCAATAAAAAAGTGGAATGGCTGCCGACACACTTTAATTCTTATCAAAACAAAAATCAACCAACCGCCACAGACCACCGCCCCCACCTCCGTCGCCGACCACCACCACCGCCGCCGCCGATACTGCGCAATTGCACCACCACTGCCAGCCACCCTACCATCCAGCACCACCATTGTCGACCACCACCGCCACCACCTCCGACCACCACCACCACCCATACTACGTAATTGCACCACCAATACCAGCCACCCTACCATCCAGCACCACCACTGTCGACCACCGCTGACCAAAACCAGCACCACGACCGCCCACCACCACCACCTCCCAAAAATACGATGAAACCGATTTTGGTTTCATCATAAATACGATGAAACCGATGGTGGTTTCATCTTGGTTTCGTGAGAAATCACCTGCAATAAATTTTTTAAGAGGTATTATACATCTTCATGGATAGAAATACATTGCTGAAATACGATGAAACCGGTTTTGGTTTCATCATAAATAAGATGAAACCATAATTGGTTTCTGCGCTTCAACATCAATACCACCAGTTATGTCTCAAGACCCATTACTCAGCTTCACCTGGTATATCTTTCCATCTAGGTTTACAGGAAATTCCTCATTGTATTGCAGCACTTCATTGCACCTGCAACTACAAATTCACTTCAAATCCCATACCCACTGCATTACTGCCTTCCATTTCAGTTCAAGCTCATTGTATTTGCACCACTTCATTGGATTCGTGCAAATGTCTGTTCAATTGCAAGAAAAAATACAAGAGATATTATACATGTCCGTTGATAGAAAGACGTCACTGAAATGTCATGATTAACATGGCATGCCTAAATGTTATTTCGCAAAGCTTTGAAAACAAAACGGATGAAACGTAGCTAAACAAAATGCTAGGTACTCAAGTTTTTTCCCTTGATTAACCGTAGGAAACAAGAAACTAATGAAAGCAGCTAGAGCTTTTGACAATAAAAGAGTCTTAATGGTTGCATACGTACATGATTTTGTCTTACTACCAAAGTCTGTCTTAGCTACGGTGGGGCTTGATCTAATGATGATTGTTTTAATATCCATGTAGCTAGCTACCATTAGTACTTCTATCCAAAAAAATTCTACACGGTATGAGATTACAGCAGGAATGGGGTATGTTTTTTCTCTTCTCTAGCAGTTATCCTTACATGCAACTATGTAGTATTTCGCAGGTTATAAAATTTTCATTTTTCTCTGAATAGAAACTCACCAGTGGGAAAAGATGCAATCCTGGAGCTCGACAACTCTGGAAATCTAGTGCTTACCGACGGGAATATCATTGTCTGGTCATCAAACACGTCAGATTCCGGTGTGCATACTGCAGAAATGCCGGATACCGGTAACTTTGTTCTGTACAACACATATCTTAGTCCAGTTTGGCAAAGCTTCTCACATCCGACCGATACACTTCTTCCAGGCCAGAACTTAACAGTCTCGTTAGAACTTGCTTCTTCGATTTCTTCGCCTTCTTACGGTGGTTTCTACACACTTAAAATGCTTCAAGAACGAACTTCGTTGAGCCTCGCTCTGACGTATAACTTACCGGAGTATTTTATTATAAATACTAGTAATCTTAAGGCGTCTTCCAGACTACATCTCCAACTCCGTCCACAAACAGTGAACTCCAACTGCATTTCCATTTAACCACGTCAACCCCAACTCAATACCAGCAACACCTAATTATTTCCCCTGTATTTCGATTCACATCAACCATTTAATCAAATATCGCCGGCATGAGTACTGAAGCCAATTGATTCTCCTCTCAGCTACAACACCTAAATCCATCGACTGCACGCCATCCGTCTCTCATCCGCCATCCTTCTTGAACCCATTGTTCTCATCCATCATGAGAACTGAGCACCTTCTTTCATTGTCGAGTCTTGCAATGTAAACACCAGTGTGTCAATCCTCCATTTTCACTGCCAACCTCTTTGCTGCTGCCAAGCACTGTTGAGCTTATTGAACTTGCTGCTCTTACATCCGGCTACAGAATCAATTCCCATATTCTTCCATCATCAGCACCAGTATTCTCTTATCCCGCCTTCAACAACAGTTTTCGTTGCAACCAGCTCACCCATTCTTGCTGTAATCTCTCGGGCATCTCATAGCCAACTATTCTACGCGGTAGTATTTATTATGCAACCGAACTTGGATCAACATATCATTCTACACACATTGAATAGACAAAGATCAATATGAGTTAAAAGTCCAATTACTAGTCAACTATTACTATAGAAATCAATTTCTCAAGTGTCACACACACTAGCAAGTACAAAAAGAAAAAGTAAAGGTAATTTTACTGGTAATGAAGTTGAATTCAGTGAAATCCACCATTAACAACAGCACGGATTGAAAAATTAGTGAATATGGGTTCGTAATCGTATAAAAATCATTTCATTTCTACAAATTTAATTCAAAACCCTATAACAGTAACAACAAAAATTGTAATTCAAAACCCTAGAACAATAACTATGAAATTTCATTTCATCAAAATCAAAATCAATTCAACTTCTTAGTATAAGAGAACCTAAATTCAATAATAAACTCGTAGATCAAAAATGAATCAAAACCCTTATCTCACAAATCACGAATCAATTTTTAGAAAGAAAAAAAAGATAATGGAAACACAAAAATCCATAGACATGTCAGGTGAATTAAACTTAGGAGATTGTGATTCAAGCAGATCGTCATCCAATATCCCTTTTCTTCTTCTATTTCAAGCGATTTGAAACCCTAGGTTCTACATAACTACAAAAATGAAGAGAGGAGCTGGTGGTGGTAGAGGAAGAAGAGAAGGGGCGGTGCTGCTGTTGGTGGTGGTAGCGGAAGAAGAGAAGGAAAAATTGTTGGTGAAGGATCGAGATATGATTTGGGTTTTGGTGGTGGTAGAGGAAAAAGAGAAGGGGAGGTGTTGTGGTGATGTGAGAGAGATACGGAGAAAGGATAAAAATGAAAAACACGGGAGGGCTGTTATGGAATTATTAAAAAATTTGAATGATGTAATTTAAACTTTATAAAAAAATTGGAGTTTTTGTATCACTTTTGGGAAAAATAGAGTTCTTGTAACTCTCAACATATGGGTGGAGTTTTTGTACTCCAAATTAAATGATGTAATTTAAATATGCTTTAATCTAATGTAGTATGCTTTAGTCCAATGTTGTATGCTTCTAAAATAAGAAAAATAAGAAAGTTTCAAATTAATTACAATAGTACATTGATGTCACAAATTAAATCTTAAAACGACTGTGGATCGGTTCATTCATTTACCATAAAACTCCTAAGACATTTCCAATAGTGTTTTCCGTATATGCCTTCCTTTGTAGAAGTATACAAATGCATATAAATCCTACAACCTAGCTTTGAGCGTCCACTAATTCTCTGTGGAAGATATTTGCACTCATGATCTCTATCTCCACAGTGCTCCAAGAGTAGTATCTTCTTAAATTCGCTTTTAAGTTTGCTACCTTTTTTTTTTCTTCTTCTTTAACATTTATAGCACAATGTAGTATATGTGGTTCCTCAGGACAGTTGGGATCTTGAGATTGCAAATACTTGAGCTTTTCCGATTGTGATTCAATGACCACTCTGATATGTGAACAACCTTCCTATGAACACTTAAATAATATCCAAGAGCATTGAATCAAATCATGGTTATCCATGAAGTGGACAAACTCTTTTGCTCTCATATAAAATATTTGTTTTCCTTTGGTTTTAGAACACATGGTGGATGGTATTGGTTGTGAATGATTTCTGTAGGTTTTGTTTAGAAGCTCACTTATGTTCTTTTTTATAATAAAAAATATTGTCGTTATATACTCGTTGATTTTCAAAATTTTGTTATCGATATCCAACGATTATTTTTAGTTCTATATAAATACTCAATATTTTGTTACTCCTTCTAATATTCCATATTCGATTTCAATCACACCTCCTCTACACTGAAATGGTTCTCGCTTACTTCACTCGCGAAGAATATGTTGCTAGCCTTTATTCAATATTAGATAAATGTTGTAAGTGATTGAGGTAGGAATCTAACCAGTGAGTATCTTTCATTTTTTGTGGATTTAATCCATTTTAGTTGCTTTAATCCAACGTAGCTTGATGTTATTATCCCATTATTAAACCAAGTTAATTAAATGTCGGTCTAAGTGTAATAAGTATGATTAATAAAAAGGAAGTCTAAATTTTTCAATTAGTTAATATTATTGCCTCTTTTGTTACAAGATACAAACTTAAGACAATAAAACTTAAATAAAGATTTTATTAAAAATCTGAAAAGGCGAGGGTGCCAAAATATACCTCAAGCTAAAACTTTTCCTACTTATAAGTCCTTTCTCCGAAAGTGATTGTCTATGGACAGAGTCGAGACAATACAACTAATCGGTTCACACTTCGTGTGATCGTCTATAGATACGAGATCGAGACAATAAAACAACGAAGTATGTTTACTTGATAAAAGGGTTCGGACTTAACCAAACACACACTACACGAAATCAGGGAATTTGTAGCACCCGATTTTGTAACGGATATCTTTTAAATAACGTCGTATCGACGTTGGTAAATTTATAACATTGGATAATCGTTGCAATAATTGGTATCTGTTATAGAGTTTCGGGAGAGTTGTGGGTAATTACCTTCCTATCCTCAACTTAAATTTCCAAGTTACATTTTTACCCTCAATTACTACTATTAACGCCTTTATTACTACTATCATCTCCCAATTTCATCTCACACTCAAGGGCTACCAAGCCTCCCAATTATTATGGCTTTTTTCTCCAACAAATCAGACGCATGTGTAACTCTCAGTTACACTAGATAGATGCATATGTAAATTCTAGTTACACATGCTAAGAAATTATTGTAAATGAATATTAAAGTGATACATGTATTTTTTTGTATGCGTTCTTTTTGATGCCTATTTTTTGATGCGTAACTTTGCATTACACATGGCATAAGGATGTCTAATTTCTGGATACACATGCCATATGCATGTGTAACTTCTGTTTATACATTCACAGTGTATTTTAATAATTTTGGGCCTAGATTTAATAATTTTGTGCCTAAATTTTAAATTTTATTTAATTATGGGATTGACAATATATAAAAGGGTGTGAATGTCCTTTAATAACTCGGGACCTAGATTTAAATTTCTTTTAATTAAGGGCCTCATATTATGGGTTATCCATGGATTGGGCCTTAGCCTAATTTTCCCAAACCAAAATTGACTACATTGGACCGTGTAAAGATTATTACACCTTGGATCGGATCATGGGTGGAATCGGTGGATCCGACGCCCAATCCGTTAACCTTAGCTACTTCCTGTTTGGGCATCCTTATAAAAAGGAAGTCGGTTTCCAAATCTTTATGTTTTATTAATAAAAACTTGAGTCGGTGTGAGAAACAAGTTCCATATAAATAAAACTACATGCCCCTCTCTTCTCCAGTTTCTGCTTTCCATCTCCCATGCATAATATTGCAGATGATATTATTCATGTCCTCTCTTTATCTCCATTGTTATGGATTACTTACACGAAAGTCTGTCCGGAGAATGAACACAAGGCTTTAAATAATTTTGTTAAAGTTAATCATCTTTTCTTGATGAGCAACTTGAACATATCGTAATTATCTATAGCCTAGTCTTCATTCTTCGGAACATCTTTTTCGTTGCATCATTGGTATCGGCCATGTGACGTGAATTCAATGCTTCCATTCTGCATGCAACTTTGCTGGAGCAAAATGGTGTTTATTGGTTGCAGTCAGGTTATTTTATTCTTTTACCGGAAGGTAATTTTAGATCATATGAGGAGAACCAGCGATCAAGAAGCTAGACAAGGTAGATTTTGTAATCTTGCTGCTAAACCTGCATGTGATTTTATAGTTCTCTGTAACAGTTTACATACATATATATATATATATTTATATACACGTGTCTTTAATTTTTGTTTGATGCTAATAGGGATGGTACAATCTTTCTTTCTTAGGTGTGTGTCTCTGCTTGTTTTTTGTGTTTGGTTCCGTTTCTGTTTTATTTTGCTCTCTCTCTTATCTTCCTTCTTGATTTCTATAACTTTTTAGCTTATTGTTTTGGGTTGCTTCAATTAAAGTTTAAAGTCTTGGTTACTGCGCCTTCTGGCAATTAAATTTGATTTTTCTTTTATTTTTTTGATGCAAATAAAGAAAATTTGATATTCATTCGGGTTATAAATTCCGCCCTTTGATTGCTGATTGATTCTTTTTTAGTTGGCTCTCTGAATCAATAAGTCGCAAAAGTATTGCATCCTTTTTAAGTCAACCAAAAATCTATTGTATGCAAATGTACTAGAATTTCCATAATGATCATTCAATCTCATCGATGGTAATGAACAATAAAATGGTGTATATAACATAAAAAGACATAGAAGATACAAAAAAAATATAGCAGAAGATACAAATACCATTATACTGAATTCCCTGTAGAAAAGATACTAAATCTTTCTATTACCAAGTCATAGGCTACAACCGAAAACTGGAATTATTGTTCTTCTCAAAAAAATAAGCAGAGAAGACATCGTTGAGTTGAGGGTGCATGGTTAGTTATAACGTGAAAGTGATGATCGGTGCTGGTGCTGGTGAAAACAGTTATACGACACGGGTTGATGAAATTGGATAGTGCAGGGGCTATAAGTAAGTGTATGGAAATTCGAAGTTGGAAATTACATTGATAAAAAAAGAGCGCTCGAAAAATCACTATACAAAGACCACTGTGCACAAGAAAAAATATGACAACTCCCAGTTTATAGATCGTAGTACCATGGAGAATGCAATGGGATAGTTAAGTCAGCCAATTTCTTTTTACAATTTATCTTCTTTGATGATTTACGGTCATACCTTGCACGATGACCTTGGGCTAGCTAGGCTTATTGGAATACAACGTTTCAAATGAATCAAATCTCACTCTTTGTCTGATTTATGATTTTTCACTATATAACTAATCCAACCTCCAATAATTAGAAAAGATCTTAGATTTTGAGATCCAATGATACAACCCCAATAATACAAGTTGTTATAGTGGAGGCTTTTTCTTATAAGAAGAGAGTCAAGAGATCGAACTTCCTGCTTCCCAGTTCTCTAATATGCGATACCACCAGTTTCTATGGTAGACAGACTATCACACAACTATTCAGTTTCATAAGAGTATATTGTTGAGATTGGTTCCATATTGTTTGGGAAATTTGAGATCTGTGCCGTAGGGTTTTCAAAAAGAATTTTGGCCCGTGGAATTCTATATCTATGAGAAAATTAGCCTAAGGCCTCATCCATGGATTACCCATAATATGAGACCCTTAATTAAAGAACGATATTTTTGGAGGACCATTGTTTTATTTTGGGTAAGACATTAATCTACGTCACCCCTTATAAAGATATTTATATTAATATCTAAATTACCCTCCTAATAAGTTTTGGATAATATTTAGTTAGTGTTAATAATAGTTAGTGTAATGATTGGTGAAATACTTAGTGAAATAATTATGTTAAAGATAATTAGTGATATTAAAAAATTAGATGGGTGTTTTATAATAGAAGTATAATTATTGAGAGTATTTGTTAATCATGGAAAATAATTTTTTTTTTTGGGTTCACTAAACTTGAGTATTCGAGTGATGATTCAATTGATGATAGCTCATCTGAATCTTCATCTCCTTCCTCTCCTAGAGTATTTGTTAATCTTCATAATGATTCGGAAATAATTTATTTATTATATGGTGATTGTATTCTTCCCCAAACTCAATCTCAAGATGAAGACGATGGATTTTACCAACCACAACCGCAGGATGAGTATTTGGGTACCCAGGTATGCTTCAAACTTAGATAATGTTGGTTGAATTGCTCCAAATTTTCAGAAAAATAAAAAATTTAAATTAGATTTGGGCTTGTTCGGTTACCTTATGTGAAGCCAGACCAAACTATTTTCTTTGTAGTTGCGTGTTCGGATCTTACTTTGTTCTATCATATTGAGTACTATCTTCTCTAAGATTCGATCGGGATTTATTCTGCGATAGCTAAGATTAAAAGTAGTCACAAACATCTTCGTCGCATTGTTTGTGATTCCACAATATCTTGTTCCGCTACCGTACGGTTAAGATCATTTTGAGGTGATTAATATTTAGAGGTTGTTCTTCGGGAATATAAGTTCGGTATATCAATTGGTTCATGTGTACCTTGATCAATCAAAAGACTGAACAAAACTCATAGGTATTTCTGTGGGAGACAGATTTATCTATTCAATAGACTTTTCTGTGTGAAACAGATTTGTTTATCAAGTCTTCGACTTTGGGTCGTAGCCACTCTTCGTTGTGGGTGAGATCAGCTAATGAAATCAAGTGCGTAGAATCCTTTTGGGATTCAGAGGTGTAAGAAATGCAACTGTACCTTGATCATTGTGAGATTGGTTAGGGATCAACTGCATTCCAGTCCGAAGCTAACTTGTAGTAGGCTAGAATCTGTAGCGACCTAATACAGTATGGTGTTCAAATCTGGACTAGGTCCCGAGGTTTTTCTGCTTTTGCGATTTCCTCGTTAATAAAACTTATGGTGTCTGTGATATTTCTTTTCCGCATTATATTTTTTATATAATTGAAATATCATAGGTTGTGCGTAGGTCAATCAATTAGCTAATTCAACCTTTGGTTGTTGATACAAATTGATTGACACTTGAACATTGGTTTTTGGTACCGTTCAAGTTGTTTCTCATAATAATCAGGCTCACGGATTCTATCTGTTTGATTTGCTATTTACATTGAGATACAGAGATACAACTCTTGGATATAATTATTGATAAGAGCTGGCTTTATTAGTTGGTTCTCTCAGAATTATATTGGATTCGTCTATACAGATTGCCCAAACGAGCTTTTTCAGCTGCAAAAATGGTGGATTCAAAGAAAAAAAATCAAAATTTCAACCTCTTAGCAACAATTCTCTCTTCACAATCATCCTCCATTTTCACCATAATAATTTCCCTCTCAAATTTTCTTTCCCTCCTTCTAGTCTCACGTCACTCAACCAAACACAAATAATAATACACTCTAATCATTTATCAAAAATCTTAAGATTTTACTAATTATTATTAATCACTAATCCTGATTAGTGAGGGGTAGATTAGGAATTACATAAAATACTTAGATAAGGGGTGACCCTGATTTGATATTTGGATCCCATTTTTGTCCTTTTCTGATATCCCCCAATTATTTTTTATATCCCCCAATCACGCGTTCTTTATCTAGGGAGAAGATAAATCATTAGTTGTGCTTTGTTTAACTTAATTAAAAACATTATAAGTGGTACTTATTAATAAGTTTCTCATTAATTGCTCATGATGAATGATTTATTAATTTTTCATTAAAAATGTCTTAATTATTCTAATAAATATATATTTCCATTAATAAATAATTTTTATAAAAATTATATCAATAGAAATTAATAAATAATTTTGACAAAAATTATATCAATAGAAATTAGTGGTGGTAGCGGAGGAAGTAGTGGCTGGTAGAAAAGGTGGCGGGTGTTAGTGAGTGGTGGAGGTGATAATATTAATGGTGGTAGAAGAAATAGTTGTGATGGGTGATTTTATGGTGGTAGGTGTAGTGAATAGTCATGAACAATATTAGTTCTGTATATTTACAGCACGACTAACACTGTATTTTCAAAGATATAGTTGGTTGTTTATAGCGCAATTGATAAAAACATATACAATATCTTGGGATGGTATCATACCATTTAGGAAAAAGTGATCATGGTCGTTGGATCAACTGAACGTTACCCCTACTACTTTTAGTACCCAATTGTATAAATCATGGTTCTAACCGATAAAATAAATTTGTTTGCGATACAAAGCAGAATATAACAAAAAACAAAGTAATGAAATAAATTAATTAAAAACCGATGTTTGTTTAACCAAAACTTTATACATAATGTTTGTGATTCAAAACTAGAAGGACTGTCAGCGGCCATAGGAGGTGGGTGGCGGTTTTGGTGGACAATGAAATGGCATCATATGGTTTTGTGGTGGCGGCGGCGGTTGGTGAGTGGTAATATACTATGTTAATTTCGGGTTGCCACAAAATGGGTAACGTTATAAATTAGAAGATGTGATTGATCGTCTTAGTGATAAAATAAACTCAGTTAAAGTACATGAAAGATTAAAAAAGAAATATCATGTTATATAAGTACTTTATTTCTCATTGATTAAATAAGATTCATACAGAGCTTTAGTTGGTAGCCGAGCAACGAGCTGGACACCAACCCCTTTCTGAATAACAACACCTAATCTATGAAAAATAAAACTGCCTAGACTACAACCAGCATCATTATTAACTAAACAGTTCTTTAAACGCTTAAAAAAACAAATCAAAATTAATTACTTAAAACAAACGGCACAAGTCAAAATTAAAACACGAAAAAATATTTATTATCGACATGTGTGGGTACCATAATAGTTGTATCCTATCTTGGTATACTTTTATTCCTAGTTCTTTATATTATACTGCAAAACGAAGATTCTCTAAGTTAGGCAAGGTAAACATCGGTTCTGATTTTTCCACCCAATTTAATTTCACGACTACAGTCGATCCCATGAATGCACACTTTAAATGAGAAAAATTCATTATTATTTTCTTCCCATATCAACAGCCAAAATCAAGCAGAGAAATTTGATCAACTGAAAATAACGAACCTACCATCCCACAAAACTGAACAATTCATTCTCTCGCTCATCCTGTAGGATGGGTGGATTTGAGAACTCTAATTCCCCATTTGGAGCAAATTAAAATCAGAAATAAAATTGGGAATGTGAGATAGACCGAGGAGAGAAAAAAACTTAAATCCAAGAATATACTTCCCTCAATTTTCTTTTCATATTTTCTCAATCTACATCTCCAACCAATCAAACTACTTCGAGGTAACAATATTTAAGAAAACCCTTCCGTATTGCTTCATGTCTGAATTTTTGAATTTCTATCATTTTCTATCATTTTGTTTTTTTTTATATTTAACTAAAGTATATGTTTTTCAAAGATGGCCTAACTGATTCCAATAATCTCATGGTTGAAATTTAGGGTATATGTATTTTGTTATTTACCAGATTATTAAAATTTGGCTATCGCAGGTCACTGGGGTTTTAATCTATTTACAACTTTTTTTTCTAGAAATGTGAGATTCTCTCAAGTACCGATTTTTACTTTCTATTTGTTTAGACTTTAGTGTAAATATCATATTGGTTTCATCTTGACAACTACACTTAGAGAGAAACTTATAAAAATTATTCGGATGACACATCATAATTTGACAATTGTAATGTATATAACACCCGTGCCATTATGGCATGGGTTAAATCCTAGTATAATAATAAAACGGAGGGGCGATTTATGAAAATTTGGAGGCGAACAAAAATTTATTGGTTTTCATCTGATCAAACCATCTCTTTTTGGTTCCTCTTCTTTGTTTTCCTCCCCCTTTTCTTTTTCTTCTCCTGTCAAGCTACCTTTTGGTACAATTCTTGTTTGCAGCTTTCATAGATTAGGAGTCGTCATTCAAAAAGGGGTTGGAGCTCAGCTTGTTGCTAAGCTTCCGACTAATTTCTTACAAGATGATAAATCTTCCAAGCTATTTTAATTTGAAATTAAATAAGTCATACTAAAATTAAAAATATAAAATGTATAAGTTAAAAATTTTCTTAATTTTTGAAAGAAAAAAAATCCTTGAAATAGAATATGGATTTGAAAATATCAGTTTACTACTTTAGCCCGAACTGAACTATAACTTGTCTTGAGGCGGTGGTTCAAGAACCGTCCGGGGAGATCCGATATGCGCTCTATATAAGGAAGCCTTATTCACGAGTCAGTATCATCCAACTGTTTCCATCTCTCTTTACGTCCCTCTCTCTTTCTCTTTTCGTCTTGATATCACACCAACAACTATGGGGTGCATTAACACTAAGAATCTGAACAAGAAAATTGTTCATCCTTCTGAGGTTTTACAAAAGAAAGTTAAAAGTGAAAATAACGTTGAGGTGAAGGAAGATACGGATGAAGGCTGGGCTTTAGAGAAGGAGGGTAGCAATATTGCTGAATTATCTGATGGAAAAGAAATTGATCAAGTTAATATGATCAAAGAAAAGGATTTGGAAGATCTAGTTAGAAAATATGAGGTGAGCAAAAGTAATAAAATCTCTATTCGTAGTGCAATGTTGATACTAAAACATGAATTGCAGTGTGATTATACAGCATCAGAGTTTGACATGTTGATGAAGTTCTTGGATAAAAATGGAGATGGGTTTATAAAGATTGAAGATTTTATTCAAGTCTTCACCTTCAAGTCGAAATAACAGGTCTTGATGAACAGCGCTATTACGATGTTGAATTTCTTTTTATTGATGATCAGCAATTGCGGTGTTCAATTTGGTCGGCAATAAGGTTAGATTAGGTTATTTTATTCATTAATTACTGATGGTTAAATATGTTTAGTTTCACGTTCAGAGAAATAAAAAGAAAAAATCTTGATGATCAGCAATAAAGATGATCAATTTGTTAATTAGGTTAAATTTGTTAAGAGTCAAATTCAGTATTTTTTGTTTAGTCCTTTCTTCAAAGTTGCACATTAATGAATTTGTACTCAAAAGCTTCACATGAAAGCTTCACATGATTTTTGAAAATAGCAGGCGTTCAATGTGTCATCTGATAACATAACTTGCAAAGGGCCGGGACGATAAAGTAACAGGTCTCAATATTAGAGAGGTTTATCTGTAGGGAAATACTAGACCATGTAATGTTTTTGTAAAAACAAATGTTTTGCAAAACTCCATTCGTTTTCGCAACGCTTTCTTCAACTGTTTGTAACAGTTTCTTCTACTCATTCGTAACAGTTTCTTCAACCTCGAACGCTTTCTTAAACCCTTTCGCAACAGTTTCTTTAACCCTCATACGGTTTCTTCAACCTCGTAACGGTTTCTTCAACTATTTCGTAACAGTTTTCTGAACCCCAAATGGAATGTTAACCTTCCTAGGTGAGACACAAAAATTTGGAAATTTTGAATGTCTCCCCTACCTAAATGAGGAGTTAGAGCACAATTTTAGAAATAATTGTACAAAGAATCTGCACATTGTAGAAATAATTATGCAGAAACACCATACACAATATTTTTACACTAAACTGATAGTACCTCTTGTTGTACATTTATTTTGTAAAGGCAATACACCATAAAATACAATCCTGTTAAAGGGGTGGGTGGTTCCATTGGAGGTGCGGCAAGGGTGATAACAATATCCCTATTATGGGTTAGGGGGTGTCCTGTATGGGTTGTTAATTGACTAAATTACCCTTTTTACCTCAAATGGACTAATTTACCCTTGTTTTTTTGGTTGAAAAGACTTGTCCTTCCCCGTTATTAACCCAATTGAATCAGAAAATCAAAACAATTTTTTTTTTGCAACTTTACTTCATCTTCTCTTCTCCTCCTCTCCACCATTAAAACTGATTTTTCATCGTCCTCTTCGATTAATCGGCGATTTGAAAAATTGATAATCGTTGATTAGAAACTATATTAGAGATGCCGAAGAAGAAGGTTGATGAAGATTATAGTCGTTCTAATGAACCAAATCCTCCATAAGGTCAAGAACATCAATTTGAAACTCCTCAACCGTCAAAATCAAGCACAATGACCTTTATGAGGTATGTTTCGAAAAACCCAGTTAGGGTTTAGTTTATTGTGTTGATTTAGTTAGTTTTGTATAAAAAATTAGGGTTTTGGATCGAAATTGAAACTGAAATTTGTGTGTTGCATGTGAGTTACGGTTGATAATTACTCCAATTTCAACCGTAACTATGGTTTTCGTTGATGATACGGTTCGTAATAACTGAAATACCAACCGTAAGTTTTTAAATTGATGAGAAATTTTTCAGTTACGTTTTTTTTTTTGCAATCGTAAGTAGCTTATGGTTAGTCTCGTATGTTGAGTTACGAACCGTACATTGTTCTATAACTTTCATTTGGTTTCTACAGTTTGTAATTCCATCAATTATCAACCGTATTTGAGTTACGACTTGTAACTCAACATCCATTACCCACCGTAGAACATCATGTATGTTAGTATTTGGCCAAATAAAACTTATGGTTGAAAACTAAGATAAAATACCAACCGTAGTTTAGTTACGGTTGATCTCGATACATCAGTTACCAACCGTATTGTGAGTGGTACGGTTGGTCTACGTTCATTAGTTACAAACCTTAACTATGCAGGCTCACCATTTTGTTTTGTTTTGTTTTGTTATGTCTATATTATTTGTTTTACCCTCAGTAAATCAATCAATTGTAATGCTTGTGTAGGAAGAAAAAGAGAGGAAATGACTTAACCCCGATTGATCACACGCCCACCCCTCGCGGTGATAAGCATTTAGGGTTAATAATAGAGGCATCCACAAGAATGAGAAGAAGATGAAGAATAAGTTTGAAATTAAATTGAGGGAACAACCTGTGGCTGAATCTGGAGTTGAGCTAGAAGGAATGGAACATAATGATCAAGAAGAGGTCGGAGTCGAAACTAACCGTGAAGGCAACGAAAATGAAATTGTGGAGGAAGAAACTAATAATGATGAAGATGAAGAATAATTTAAAGGAAC
>NW_020628264.1:0-892 GCF_003573695.1 Papaver somniferum
TTCTTTCAAAAAGAAGAAGGAGTTCGTTTTCAATTATGGCAAATTATCATGGTATCTACTCTATACCCCCAAACCTAAACTAAACATTGTCCTCAATGTTTCAAAATATGGAAAGAATTAAAATGCAACATATGGAAAGGGACATGCTGAGTAGAGTAAAAGGAGAGAGAATACCCGATTTCGGCGAAAGCAGAATTAAAACTCCGTTATTCAAGGCAAACAATCCAACATATTTCAGCCGAGATCATATTGGATGAGCAAAATATATACAAAAGGAACAAAAGGGTTTTTAAGAAATTTATCTACTGGATTATATACAAAAATTCACCATACACTAACAATCTAAAGAGTTGAGGATCAACCCAAAAGAAAAAGTGTAGAGACAGAGAAAGTTTCAAAACACTAAAATTGGACTTAAATGGGAGTGAGAGCGAAAAACCGAATGAATCACCCCTAAACCAAAAATTTTCAACAGGTTTACTTTTAAGCACAAAATCTTTTAATTTTAAGGGTTCAGGATTCAAAAGGTCTAACTCATAATGGACTGTTTTCGGGATGGGCAAACATGCAATTTCCAACTGTGGCTCTTTAAAAGTGTTATATTTTGAAGCAAAATAGTCCAAGAGGACTTGGGAGGCACACAGTTCCAATCCTAGATTAGGAATTTTCAGAAAAGTTGGTTTAAAATTTTTGTTACAAACCAAATCTAGGTTGGGTGGAAGGCCATCAGATTGTGACTTAGGTAGAAGAATAGGCATATCATTATCAATCAAATCAAAATCTTCTAACTCATCTACACATGTCACATCATGCTCACAATCATCAATCAAATTGGCAAGATCACAATCAGAATTATCAACATCATCAACAGATTGATTTTCATGCATCGGCA
>NW_020628265.1:0-587 GCF_003573695.1 Papaver somniferum
CCTCCTTCGTCCCATGGTTAAAATTCTGACGAACCATGAATTGATCATCAATTGATCAAATTAGGGTTTCTGAATCCAAGGATCATCATTCCAGATTCCAACCTTAATAATTTTATGACGACCTCATGGTCATTAATTTTATTAATTATGCTCGGTTCAACGACCAGTATTCTAATTAATATTTTTGGTACGCTGCCAATAATCCATCACATGAGCAACGCGTGCTCAGATGATCAAATATTCAATAATTCATCACATGAGCAACACTTGCTCAGATGAATATTTGCTCAAGGAATATTGGTTCAACAATCAATATTCAATGATCCATCGAATGAGCAATACTTGCTCACTTCATCATAAGAACTATACGTCTGTCTCATGACATGTTCAACTCATGAGTTTCAGAACATCATGTTCAACTCAGCAACTACATGGACTTGTCGTCCCATCAAACCACGAAGTCATCAATTGACTAACATACCACGAGGTCAATCGTGTCACTTTGGGGGATATCACTTAGGGTTTTAGTCTGGAGGTCTACGACACGTATATTCAAACACACGATGGAATGTGAGAAAGTCGTGCAA
>NW_020628266.1:0-533 GCF_003573695.1 Papaver somniferum
GTTTCATCCAATCTAATATATTTCACACCTCAAACCCCACCTGGACGAGAACATCGGGTCATTATATGGTAATCTCGCAACCAGAGTTCAGTAATAGGTTAAAGTTTCATCCAATCTGATATATTTCACAGCTCAAACCTCATCTGGACGAGAACATCGGGTATGTATGAGGTAATCTTGCAACCTGAGTTCAGCAATAGGTTGCAGTTTCATCCAATCTGATATATTTCACACCTCAAATCCCACCTGGACGAGAACATCGGATCTGAATATGGTAATCTCGCAACCTGAGTTCAGTAATATTTTGCAGTTTCATCAAATCTGATATATTTCACATCTCAAAACTCACCTGGACGAGAACATCGGGTCTGTATATGGTAATCTTGCAACCTGGGTTCAGTAATACGTTGCAATTTCATCCAATCTGATATATTTCACACCTCAAACCTCACCTGGACGAGAACATCGGGTCTGTATATGGTAATCTTGCGACCTGAGTTAAGTAATAGGTTGCAGTTTCATCCGATCTAATA
>NW_020628267.1:0-1231 GCF_003573695.1 Papaver somniferum
AAAAGTATTTGAAAACACAAAATTTGTTAAAAAGACCAAAATCAACAATTCTTGGGTGAAATGGACATGTAAAATTTGATACTGTTTAAATGGACGAAAATGTAAAAATAGTCAGGATGTAAACAGTTTCATCCCACCAATTTTCAAATGTTTTTTCTTATTTTTAATTTATATCATGATGCATCCAGTTTCATCCTCCCTCTTTTTTAAGTTTAAACCAGAATGAATCCAGTTTCATTCTTCCTATTTTTTTTTTGTCCATTTCACCCGTAATAATTTTTACTCGTCCATTTGAACCGTGTTTTAAAAATATTTGGACAAATGACCCCTTTTCCGATTTGAAAATGGATAGATGAAACTGTTTACAACCTGACTATTTTTACATTCTCGTCCATTTAAACAATATCAAATTTTATATGTCTTTTTCACCCAGAAATTATTGATTTTGGTCTATTTAATTAATTTTGTGTAGCTCAAATTGTTTAACAGAGATATGTACCGAAACATTGCTAAAAGGAATAACCACTATTTCTTAACTTTTCAGTTTTGTGGAAATTTGGTAGACGCGTTGAAAGGGTTTGAGGGGATCCACCGATATTAAATTTGAAATTTTGAATCAACATTCATGTTCTTTGAAGCAATTTAAAATGGTACTAATTCACCAGAGATCAGAAAATACAATGAAGCTTAAAAATACTCTCATGGTTTCCCTTTCTAATTTTTGTTAACATTTCCAGCTTCATATGAAAGTAAAACCCTGACCAAACTACTTAAAAGCTTAAACCAAACAGCAAATTCAAGCATTTTTGCTTGGAAGTTATGAATGGGGTTCTTCTTTACCAGGCTTCTCGGCATTTGCAGCAATCATACAAGTAATTTCAATTCTAATCTGGCAAGTGTCGTTTACAAGATATCTTGTGTTCGAGTCATGAAGTAGACTAAGAGGAAAAATCCTCAAAACACCACGTCCGCCGATACTACTCGCAAAATGTTTTTCCCCTCCTGCAAAACCAATAAATTAAAGGTCAAGACTTTATGTTACTTATTCCCTGAAATGTTTTCCATTGTAACAATATACTCCCTCCGTTCTTTTTTAATATGCCAGTTTCTATAAATAAAAGTTTCAAAAAAATAGGTCAGTTTCCTAATTGGGAAAGTCAAATGTTATTTTATTTTTTGGGACCACTTTTCTCTTAACTTCTTTTGATGACAAGTGTCATGTGGACCACTT
>NW_020628268.1:0-454 GCF_003573695.1 Papaver somniferum
TCATCCGAACGAGAGACTTAGGTCTAACTCTAGTAATATTTGAAACCGGGATGTTGAAAACTTATATATTTCTGATCCAGTTCATCCTAATGAGAGACGCAGGTCTAACTCTAGTAATATTTGAACCTGGGATGTTGAAAACTGATATATATTTTCGATCTAGTTCATTCGAACGAGAGACTCAGGTCTAACTCTAATGATATTTGAACCCGGGATGTTGAAAACTGATATATTTCTGATCCAGTTCATCCGAACGAGAGACTCAAGTCTAAATATAATAATCTTTGAACTCGGGATGTTGAAAACTAATAATAATTCCGGTCCAGTTCATCCGAACGAGAGACTCAGGTCTAACTCTAGTAATATTTGAACCCGGGATGTTGAAAACTGATATATTTCCGATCCAGTTCATTCGAACGAGAGACTCAGGTCTAACTCTAGTGATATTTGAACC
>NW_020628269.1:0-1101 GCF_003573695.1 Papaver somniferum
ACCTGCAAGTCAGGTTCAATACCAGACTCGTCTCTGCTTTAATCAGTTAGCATCCATTCCCTTCCGTCAACACTCATACCCATTTCATACAACTGTAGCTCAATTCCATTCTAGACCTTGTTCACCATTGCCATGATCAGCTGCACATTCACCATCTCATTCTCTATAGTTGATTCCGCCTTACCTGACTGTCACCACCAATACCCACAGCCATCTCTGGCAGCAATATCAAACTGCAACACTATCTACACTGACTCTCACAATACTCCTGCTCTTGACTGCAATCCCAGTTCAACATCAAGCTTAATACCGCCACCAACTGATCAAACATTCAACACACATTCCATTTCCAGCTCATCCTACCAGTTCAGACTTGCAATCTCCCATGGCCTCACTGCAACTTCACTTCCATACCCGCTTCAGTTCGTCGCCATACTGCATCTCCATTATCTCAGGTCATCACCAAACTCATCAATCGAACTCATTTGTTATCTCAGTACATTCCCTCTTCAGACACAACCACAGACTCAAGCTTTCAATAGCTGTGCTGTGAACAGAACAGCCTACTTCCCTGCAATGCACAGACTCAACACATCTGCAACCTCCATAACCAGCTGCTGCAAAAACACCAACTTTTCTTCCCTGCAACCTCAGACAACTCCCATCTCAGTCCATTCCTTTCTTAGCCAACCGCAAACGCACAACTGCAAGGCACAGGTTCAGCTCGTTACAATCCACCAACTTCAGACCAATACCACAAGTTTAGCTCCATAATTTCAGCATTCCTTCCCTCGACATCAACATTTCAAATTCTTCTTAACGGTACCAACACTGCCTGAATTCAACCAACAGTACCTTCAGCTTCTTATTTTCTTTGTGGCTTCTTGTATCTTCTTTTCCCTGCAAATGAAATTAGAGCACCGGGAAAACCCATCTATGTTTTATGCACCCATTCCAACCTAGTAATGAAATAGAAGTAGAGAAAATGACGGCAGCTGCTTGTGAAGATGATCATAAAAACCCGTCACTGAAATTGAGCTCAGCTCCCTTTTATTGTTTCTTAAAAGAGAATGAGTTAGGAGTGAACTCTCTCAAACTCCC
>NW_020628270.1:0-1078 GCF_003573695.1 Papaver somniferum
CCTTAGAACATATTAATTGTAATTACAATACATTTTTCAAACATTTTATGTTAAAGATGAGTTTATCTAGTTTACAATTTAGTCTCAGAAATCAATTTCCGACTTATAACGAAAAATGTAGACTTTTTTGAGTTAACGTATATAAAATTCAACATTTTTATGAACTCTTTCTTTTTGTGTTGGCTTTGTCTTTCTATTTTATTCAAGATAGATAAAATTTGTTAGGATTTGGGTTAGTTCTGGATGGTCTTTCATCCTTCTTCTATTGTGAAATTTGACTTCCTTCATAGTTTCTTGAATCAACATACATAGAAATGCAATTTCACTAGACATATTGCCTTAGTACATATTAATTTTAATTACAATACATTTTTCAAAATTTTTCTGTTAAAGATGAGTATATCTAGTTTACAATTCAGTCCCAGAAATCAATTTCCGACTTATAACGAAATGTGTAGAGTTTTTTGAGTTGACGTATATAAAATTCAACATTTTTATGAACTCTTTCTTTTTGTATTGGATTTGTCTTTCTATTTGATTCAAGATAGATGAAATTTGTTAGGATTTGGATTAGTTTTTCATGGTCTTTCATCCTTCTTCTATTGTGAAATTTGACTTCCTTCATATTTTCTTGAATCAACGTACATAGAAATGCAATTTTTAGTAGACGTAATGTTTTTTTTTGATAAGTCAAAAATTATATTGCAAGAAACGATATTTACAAGATAGTTTAGGAGAAAAGAGGTCATAGAAACCCCAAAAACTCACACAAACTATTTAAAACGATAATAAGTTACATTTGGAAACTCAATTGAACTTAAGAAATCTGGTCTTCCCTCAAAGTGAATACCTACTCCTTCTTCTAACAAACAACCACGCTTAGCCATTCCATCCGCAGCAAAATTCGCTTCACGAAAAGTGTGAACAAACCGAATAGCACCATATAAACCCTTAGCATTCAGCCATCTTTGTGTAGCAAACCATGGAACATTATCCTCCTCCAAAGCCTTCAGCACCGAAGAAGAGTCTGATCTAATCAACAAACGATCATAACCCCATTGAATTGCCCATTCAAGAC
>NW_020628271.1:0-628 GCF_003573695.1 Papaver somniferum
TAACAAATTTCATCTATATTGAATCAAATAAAAAGACAAAGCCAACACAAAAAGAAAGAGATCATGAAAATGTTGAATTTTATATACGTTAACTCAAAAAAGTCTACACACTTCGTTATATGTCTGAAATTGATTTATGAAATTAAATTTTAAACTAGATAAACTCATCTTTAACAGAATTTTTTTTAAAATGTATTGTAATTACAAATAATATGTACTAAGGAATTACGTCTAGTAAAAATTGAATTTCTATGTACGTTGATTCAAGAAAATATGAAGGAAGTCAAATTTCACAATAGAAGAAGGATGAAAGACCAGCCAGAACTAATCCAAATTCTAACAAATTTCATCTATTTGAATCAAATTGAAAGACAAAGACAACACAAAAAGAAAGAGTTCATAAAAATGTTGAGTTTTATATACCTTAAATCAAAAAAGTCTACACACTTCGTTATAAGTCTGAAATTGATTTCTGAATTGTAAACTAGATAAACTCATCTTTAACATAAAAGGTTTGAAAATGTACTGTAATCACAAATAAGATTTACTAAGGCATTACGTCTAGTAAAAATTGCATTTCTATGTACGTTGATTCAAGAAAATATGAAGGAAGTCAAATTTCACAATA
>NW_020628272.1:0-773 GCF_003573695.1 Papaver somniferum
AACAAATTTCATCTATCTTGAATCAAATAGAAAGACAAAGACAACACCAAAAGAAAGTGTTCATAAAAATGTTGAATTTTATATACGTTAACTCAAAAAGTCTACACACTTCGTTAAAATTCGGAATTGATTTCCAAGACTAAATTGTAAACTAGATAAACTCATCTTTAACAGAAAAAGTTTGAAAAATGTATTGTAATTACAATTAATATGTTCTAAGCCAATACGTCTAGTAAAAATTGCATTTCTATGTACGTTGATTGAAGAAAATTTGAAGGAAGTCAAATTTCACAATAGAAGAAGGATGAAAGGCCAAGAAGAACTAATCCAAATCCTAAAAAATTTCATCTATCTTGAATCAAATAGAAAGAAAAAGCAAACACAAAAAGAAAGAGTTCATAAAAATATTGAGTTTTATATACGTTAACTCAAAAAAGTCTACACACTTCGTTAAAATTCGGAATTGATTTCCGAGACTAAATAGTAAACTAGATAAACTCATCTTTAACAGAAAAAGTTTGAAAAATGTATTGTAATTACAATTAATATGTTCTAAGGCAATACGTCTAGTAAAAATTGCATTTCTATGTACGTTGATTCAAGAAAATATGAAGGAAGTCAAATTTCACAATAGAAGAAGGATGAAAGACCAAGAAGAACTAATCCAAATCCTAACAAATTTCATCTATCTTGAATCAAATAGAAAGACAAAGCAAACACAAAAAGAAAGAGTTCATAAAAATATTGAGTTTTATATACATTAACTCAAAAAA
>NW_020628273.1:0-965 GCF_003573695.1 Papaver somniferum
TATCTTTTATGAATAAAGACATATGATAGACTTAACTTTTGAGCGAATATGGGACAATCACAGTTCACGGACGCAAACACACATATCCCATAATAAGTTGCAATATTTAAAACCATAAAGATTAATACTGCAAAATCATCTTCCAAATAAACTTTAGAATTTAAATAAATAAATCTAAAAACACTGCAAGATTAAAAATCGTTGGAAATAGTTATGTGTACTTACACTAATTTCTATTCCAAACCCTAGTTATCCTTCTTAAAACACAAGAATAAATTCTCATAAGAAGTTTCCTAGATAATTATTAAAAAAAGCAACTCATGCGGAACATTTCCATTACTTTGAATACTCTTCTCATATTCTCTATATTCATCAAGCTCATCTTCTATTACATTAATCCTTGATTCCAGATTATCCATCTTTTCCTCAAGTATCTTGGAGGAGGATTCAAGTTTATTCTTCAAAGCACGCACTTGTTCCAAGAAGAGATTCAAGGTTAAGGAGATCTTTTCAAAATTAGAGGTAGAGGGATTCTCATCAAGGGAGGAATCATGTTTGTCAAAGCTCATCTCACTTTCAGAAGAATCGTGAAAATGCGGGGGTCTAACAACCACACCCAATATTTTGATTAGCAATCTGTATGAACTAACTCCAATATACTTTCAAGAGAATCAACTAAACAGTTAGAATAAATCTTAAGAAAGATTTATCAATGAGTTAAATATCTCAATCTCTAATTCAATCTGCAATCAACAAATAAAAACTCTGGGATCCCGATTGAATATAAGAGATATAAACTTAGATGGTACCAAAGACCAATATCCGAGGATCAATCAATTTCAATCAACAACCAAAGATTGGATTTCACAATTGATAGATACAACATACAACCTGTGATATTTCAATTATATAACAAAATATAATGCGGAAAAGAAATAACACAGACACCAGAAGTTTTGTTAACG
>NW_020628274.1:0-1340 GCF_003573695.1 Papaver somniferum
ATGTTTTCCTTCTTCATCTTCTCTAACTTTACTCTCTCAATAATTCCACTTCTTTAAAAAAAAAAACTCATCTGATTTTTTAATCTCACTAATTATCTTTAACTTAATCATCTCACTAATCATTACACTAACTATTATTAGCACTAGCTAATCATCACCCAAAATTAATCAAGAGGGTAATTTATGTATTAATATAAATATCTAGATAAGGGGTGACCTATATTTACTTCTAATGTCTTTACCCAAAATAAAACTATGGTCCCCCAAGAAAAGTCATGGTCCCCAAAAAATCGTTCTTTAGTTATTGGCCGAGATGTCATGTTAAAATAAAGGAAACTTTGATGTTTGGTCCTAAGCCCACAAAGTTAGTTATAGTAGGGTCCAACCGGTTTTTTTTTTTTATTTAGAGGTCCAAAATTGATTAAAACATGGAAATTACCATAATACCTATTGTTACCAAACGTGTGTGTCTACACGTTCATCATATCGAGTACATATCTGTTACACTGATTATAAATTCGAGTACATATCTGCTACACTGCTTATAAATTCGAGTACATATCTGCTACACTACTTACAAATCTGAGTACATATTTGTCGCGTTGATTACAAAAGAACATGTATCCGCTAAACTGCTTACAAATTCGAGTATATATCTGCTGCTTACGAATTCGAGTATGTATCTGTTGCACTGCTTACAGGAAAAGTACATGTTTGTTAGAATCAATGATAAATGAATTAGAAAATGTTTTACATCGCATATATTGTAGGATCATACCAATTAATCTCTAATATTTCTTTAATACAATATTAAATCATAGGAAAAATAAAGGAAAACCTTTATATGCATTGTAAACACAGAAAAAGCTATACAAAATGAGAACATATTTCAGTATTTCACATACGTACTCATGGATCAAACAAATAAAAATGTGGCAAAACTCTGAATAAAACAGAATCAAAAGAAGTTTCTTTCATTACACCATATACGTACTGCGTATTAATGAACTAAAAATCAACTGCATGTAAATAAGAATTGATGAATTCATGAATATAACATAATCAAAGCACATATTTCAGTATTACACATACGTACTCATAGATCGAACCCAAAAACAATGGCAAAACTATGAATAAAACAAAATCATAAGAGGTTTCTATCAGTACACCATATACGTACTGCGTATTCATGAACTAAACAATCAACCGCATGTAAAGAAGAAATGATGAATCCATGAATATAACCGAATCAAAGCACATGTTTCAGTATTACACATACGTACTCATGGATCGAATCCAAAAACAGTGGCAAAACTTTGAATAAAACAAAATCAAAAGAA
>NW_020628275.1:0-1529 GCF_003573695.1 Papaver somniferum
TATGAGTGGTTGGCAGAAAAACTTAACTACGCCATGCAAACCAGGGTGGGTCCGGGAAACAAGGTGACTCAGATTTTTCTTTCCCATCCTAGGATGGTGGATTTGGCTCAGTGTTTTTACCAGGTTCTGTTCATAGATTGCACCTACAAGACAAACATGTATAACATGCCGATGTTGAACGTGGTCAGTCATACTTCGGATAAACAATCATTCACCGTGGCATGGTGCTTTATGGAAAAAGAAGAAATAAAAGATTATGTTTGGGCGTTGGAGCAAGTGAGGTTGATTTACCGTGGAGAAGAGACACCGTAGGTTATATTTACGGATTGGGATTATGCAGTTATGAGTGCCTTCCGTCAAGTTTTTCCACTAGCTCAACATTTTCTTTGTATGTGGCACATCCAAACCAATCTTTTATCTAATTGCAAGAATCAAATCCAAAAGATCCTTACTAAGAAGGGTAATCAACGTTCGAAGGAGGAAGACGAGCGTCTAAGTAAACTTTCCAAAAAGGAGCGAGTGAAAGAGAGTAGGAAAGAAAATAAAAATACGACGAAGAGGGGGACCTATGGAAGGATTTATGCACGGATTGGGACTATTTGGTTCATTCGAAGACAGAGGTCAAGTATTATGCTATCTTGTAGAAGTTTATTGATGATTGGAGCACAAATTATAAGAAGCTGGTAGACTATTGCCTAGATACTTGGTTGAATCCTTGGAAGCAGAAGTTTGTTTAGGCATGGACCAAAAGATGCAAACACTTTAAAAATGAGTCTACAAGCATTGCAGAGCAGTCTCATGGACGTTTGAAAAAAATTCTGGAAGAGAATAATGGTAGGGTAGTTATGGTACAAGAAGCTATTCATGAGCACGCAGAGAATGGTCTAAGAAAAATAGTGGCTCAAATGGAGATAAGTAAATATTGTTTTATGATGCAATTCATAGAAGACAAAGATTTTCTAAGGGGGGTAGCGCACCAAGTATCATGGTGGGTGATAGAGCATATGATGGAAGAACTTATAAAGTTTAGAGCTAATGCCGATCATTGGAAAGGTGATGTAGTGTAATTGTACAACCGACACTTGGCTCGGCCTCCCTTGTAAACATAAACTTGGTGGGTAAAAAGATATCATTTCTCTTGGAGATATCGATCCATTCTGGAAGCAACTATCATTCACCCAAATCCCACAGGTGACGCTGAGCAAGAATTCGGAGACTTGGAGATTGGCAAGTACATCAACGAAAAATACTGTAAAATGAATTGTGCAGGAAGACAAATATTGGTTTCTAATTTGTGGCCGGATGCCCGTAAGAGTTTGGGAGTATAAGAAGAGCTAATCAAACAAAAACCACCGGGTAGACCAACAACTAAAAAGTCATTTAGAGAAACTGTGAATGAGCACAAGCAATTCTATTTAAAAATGACCATGGAAGGAGGTCCAAAAGAGAAAGAAATGAAGTTCAAGGAGTTGGTTTCCAACGTGAAATGGCGAAAGGGGTCGAAGACGGCCGATTATAAGTTTTGGATG
>NW_020628276.1:0-1310 GCF_003573695.1 Papaver somniferum
TAATCCAAATCCTAACAAATTTCTCTATCTTGAATCAAATAGAAAGACAAAGCCAACACAAAAAGAAAGTGTTCATAAAAATGTTGAATTTTATATATGTTAACTCAAAAAGTCTACACACTTCGTTATACATCTGAAATTGATATCTGAGACTAAATTGTAAACTAGATAAACTCAGCTTTAACAAAAAAAGTTTGAAAAATGTATTGTAATCACAAATAATATGTTCTAAGGCATTACGCCTAATAAAAATTGCATTTCTATGTACGTTGATTCAAGAAAATATGAAGGAAGTCAAATTTCACAATAGAAGAAGGATGAGAGACCAGCCAGAACTAGTCCAAATTCTAAGAAATTTCATCTATTTGAATCAAATTGAAACACAAAGCCAATACATAAATAAAGATTTCATAAAAATGTTGAATTTTTTATACGTTAACTCAAAAAAGTCTACACTCTTCGTTATAAGTCGGAAGTTGATTTCTGAGACTAAATTGTAAACTGGATAAACTCATCTTTAACAGAATTTTTTTGAAAAATGTATTGTAATCATAATTAATATGCTCTAAGGCAGTACATCTAGTAAAAATTGCATTTCTATGTACGTTGATTCAAGAAAATATGAAGGAAGTCAACTTCACAATAGAAGAAGGACTAAAGACCAATCAGAACTAATCCAAATCCTAACAAATTTCTCTATCTTGAATCAAATAGAAAGACAAAGCCAACACAAAAAGAAAGTGTTCATAAAAATGTTGAATTTTATATATGTTAACTCAAAAAGTCTACACACTTCGTTATACATCTGAAATTGATATCTGAGACTAAATTGTAAACTAGATAAACTCAGCTTTAACAAAAAAAGTTTGAAAAATGTATTGTAATCACAAATAATATGTTCTAAGGCATTACGCCTAATAAAAATTGCATTTCTATGTACGTTGATTCAAGAAAATATGAAGGAAGTCAAATTTCACAATAGAAGAAGGATGAGAGACCAGCCAGAACTAGTCCAAATTCTAAGAAATTTCATCTATTTGAATCAAATTGAAACACAAAGCCAATACATAAATAAAGATTTCATAAAAATGTTGAATTTTTTATACGTTAACTCAAAAAAGTCTACACTCTTCGTTATAAGTCGGAAGTTGATTTCTGAGACTAAATTGTAAACTGGATAAACTCATCTTTAACAGAATTTTTTTGAAAAATGTATTGTAATCATAATTAATATGCTCTAAGGCAGTACATCTAGTAAAAATTGCATTTCTATGTACGTTGATTCAAGAAAATATGAAGGAAGTCAACTT
>NW_020628277.1:0-490 GCF_003573695.1 Papaver somniferum
ACACGAGCAAATAGCATGAAAGTCATGAAGATACGTTTTACGGTAACCTCGTCTGAAGAAACTGTACTCTGCCCTGTACTAGAAGACAAACTGGGAGCAATATAAAAGGAATCTGAAGATGGGTTATATACCATTTCTTTCGTATGGATTTCCTCTACAACATTTCAAAATTTCATCCGATGAACGAGCGAGGAGATGTGGCTAAAACATTGAGCAACATACCATCTGAAAAAGTTCTGAAAGTCTCCTGGAAGTTTACTATTTCGCCTTTTTCAGGCCCTGAACGTTCTCAAAACTTAAAAATATTCTTTGCTAAATCTTGGAAATTTTCCGGGCTTGAATATGCATATGCAGATCATGAAAATCCGACTCCAGATAAGGGTTTTACGGCGTTTTTGCTAAAAAACTGAGTTCTGAATTTTCTGACGACGAATTTCGACTAAGTTTTTCGTGTATACACATGGATTCTCATTCATTCATTCACAAATCA
>NW_020628278.1:0-629 GCF_003573695.1 Papaver somniferum
TATTATCATGACTATGATTTCTAGATCTAAACTTATTTGATATGAAAATAAAGATAAAGATAATGAAAATAGAAAATAAGACACAAGATTTACGTGGTTCGATCAATGTGATCTACATCCACGGGGTTAGGGTTCTTCACTAGGATTGTTTGTCATTACATATGGATTACAATTGAGACTCCATTAATGAGTATTTGGAGCTCTCTAGATCTAGTTTTTGGGGAAGAAAATGAATACAAAAGAGAAGGTTGACCTCCCTTTCTCTCTCTACAAAACGTATCTCTCTACAAAGTGTGTCTCTCCTTTTTCTTTTTGATTATCCTCATTTCTCTATCTTGCCTTTCTCTTTATATATATATATTACATAGTGGATCACAGCTCATATGTAGTGGAGTACAGCTTATATTCCCCCATTTTCGGATCCCGTGCTACGTTCTCTCAGGCTCTCATTACAATTTCGCAGGCTCTGCTACACTCTCGCAAGCTTTACTATTGTGCGATATTTGGATCCTACACAAAGTTCGGTTAGTTGAGAACCAACCGAACATAACGCTGTAACTCCTAGAAATTATTAGAGAGTTCGGTAACCTGCGTGTTTGGAACAAGTAACCGAACTACACTTTCATATG
>NW_020628279.1:0-358 GCF_003573695.1 Papaver somniferum
TGCTAGTCAGCCCAAGCCTGACTGAGGAAGAATATGGATTCGGGCCGGGCATAAATTTTTTCATGATGGAATCATTCGCGATAAATAAGAAAAAAAGAAAAAGTAAGACCATTCCGTTTCGACAAAAGACTCACACCCAAGTTACATAACTTTGGGTCCACTATCCCGATCAGTATTTTCCTACCCCAAGAGGTAAAGGAAAGGTCCTTCCCTTTTGGGACAGTTGTGGGCGAGGAGGGATTCGAACCCCCGACACCGTGGTTCGTAGCCACGTGCTCTAATCCTCTGAGCTACAGGACCCACCCCGTCTCCACAGGATCTGTTCTCGGGAGTACCCTAAAAAAGGAACCTTTCCTCA
>NW_020628280.1:0-1919 GCF_003573695.1 Papaver somniferum
TATTGACCAGGGTGCTGGGAGCACGGACACACGACCAACCGACCGTGTCGTGGTCAATCCCATGCCAGTTTTATATTTTTAATGCATTTTTATTATTTTTCATGATTTGATGAAAATTCTCTCATTTTATCAAATTTCCTTCGTCTCGAGGAAACTCCTCGGTTTCATGGTACTTCCATAAATCCATAAAAAATAATATAAAATTAAGGAAAGGAGTGTGAGGCGTCACCATTGGCCAACCGGCCATGACCTTGGTCGCAACCGGCCCCACACCCACGGTTCCTTATTATTTTGTTAGTATTATTATTATTATTTCTCTAATTTCATGAAAAACTCCTTGATTTCATGGTATTTTTGCAAAAATCATCAAATAATAATAAAATAAAATAAATTATGAAAACTTGTGGGACCGGGCCTTGGCCGGTCGTCCATGCCCTAGCCGGTCCCACACGCCCCTTTATTTTATTATTTTATTATTATTAGTTTTCCTTGAATTCATCAAATTCCTTGATTTCATGGTATTTCTCTCAAATTAGGAAAAATTCCCTCAAATTATCAAAATACTTAAAAATATTAAAAAAATAGGAAAACTCGTGGGGCCGGGCCCTAGCCAGTCGGCAGTGCCATCCACGGTCCCACACGCCTTGTTTTTATTATTTTAATATTTTTTGCTTCCTTGAACTCATGAAAACTCCTTCAATTCATGGAAACTCCCTAAATTCATCAAATTTCTCAAAATTCATCAAATTTCTCAAAATTCATGAATTTTTTATAAGCATGAGATAAATGTTGGAGAAAATGGAACTGTGTTCCTGTTATGTAAGCATGAGATAAAGGATGGCCCACTATTTTATCTCCACCCAAAATTACTCCAGTGCATTCGAGATAATTCTCACCTCCTCACCTCTTTTGACTATCGTGAACATTACAGTTTTTACTGGATTACTTTGCGGCTAAGATAAAACCGCCTAAACTTGTGATAAGTATCAATAGCCTGAGCTCTAAGTATTGCTAGCACGTGTCCATGTATTAGCTCTTCATATTTGCTATAAATAGCCGAGCAGCTTGTACTTTTTGGATGTAGGAAGAAACAAAATTTCAGAAATGAAATGTTTCCTTTGCTTTCAACCTTCACTTTCAAAGTTAGTAGCTAGTTCAGTAGCTTGTGTTAATTAATTAGTAATGTATACACCATTCGTACCGTAGCCTTACTGTATCAGTATTGTGAGTTAATATATAATAGTGAGTTTGGTTAGTAATATCACTTCACAAGAGTTCCGTTTTATTATCACTTAGTTTCATTTTTTGTCGGTACCGATACCAAGTTACAGACTATTTTGTGTTTACACGGCTTAGTTTTGGTGATGCCACCTCATAACACACGTGATTAAGGGTGGGAAATTACATGCTTATCCTTCGAGGATCATCTTTATCCAAATTGAATATTGAGTAAAGTTCATGCTTCAAAATAAAAAAAAGAGTAAAGTCTCGACTCTCGAGTGTTCTGCTTGTAGAAATGGTGGGCCACTTAATAACGTCATCTTACATAATAAGTGGATTGTTTCTGCAACCGACCGGCTCAGTTTTCGTATGATTCGCACCCCGCGACTCCTCCAGTGCGCATGATACACCCCTGATGAATATGCATAAATAATAAACACCCCGGGTCCAAAAAGTAAAAAGCTTTTGTTATGGTTTCAAGCCTTGGTTGCCGTTCTTCTTCATTTCATCTCTCCTTCACCTCATCAAAGGCGGCAAATCACAGAATCAGATCTTAAATTTCCATTGAAAAATACACAAAACAATGATAAGGGCTTTACGAAAATTCGGTGGTTCTGCTTCTGTCTACTCGCCACATTCCCCATCTGCTAATCCGATCCCCAAACCAAACCCTAGTTTATCACCCACTCACTCATCTT
>NW_020628281.1:0-639 GCF_003573695.1 Papaver somniferum
CACCAGATAACGTCCAAGATGCAGCAGCACATAATCATTGGGAATCGGGTTTCAAAACCGATATACCAGAGTTTCATGGAAATTCTTCAGCTGAAGAACTACTCGATTGGATAGTCACGGTGGAAGAGATTTTGGAGTTCAGACGAGCTCCAATGGAGCGTTGTGTTCCTGTTTTAACAATGCGCTTTCGTGGACGAGCAACAGCGTGGTGGACACAATTGAAGACAACTCGAGCCCGTCTTGGGAAACCTAAGATCATGTCCTGGGATAAGATTTCGTCGAAACTTAAGAAAACATTCTTGCCTTACAATTATGATCATCTTATGTTTCAACGTCTCCATACCATCCGCCAAGGCACCCGCTCTGTAGCTGATTACTTTACCGAATTCTTTTTACTTCTTCATCGTGTTGATGTACAAGATTCTGAGCGTCAGTTGGTAGCACGATTTACAGCAGGGTTACGGAAAAAGATTCAACACACCATCAATCTTTTCAACCCTCTGACACTTTTCGAAGCACATCAACAAGCTTTGACCATTGAAGCACAAACAAAATCATCATTCTCCTCTTGGTCTAGTATGCGTTCTTTGCGTCCAAATCCACCTCAGACAGTACCAGACGATGCTGCACCTGTCAAAA
>NW_020628282.1:0-349 GCF_003573695.1 Papaver somniferum
TCATGGAATCTTAACCGTAAACTGCTAAAGATCCATCGTTCTAGGGAAGTTCGAGTCTCGTACTAGTTATCTCATGGCCAGTTTTCCATCTCGGAACAAGTTCATTTCTCGAAGTTGACGAATTCGTACGTGTTTAGGGTTTATGAGAATATTCTCATGGAATCTTACCAATAAACTGCTAAAGATCCATCGTTTATGCGAAGTTGCAGTCATATAGTAGTTATCTCATGGACAGTTTTCGATCTCGGAAAAAGTTCACTTCTCGAAGTTGACGAATTCGTGCGTGTTTAGGGTTTATGAGAATATTCTCATAGAATCTTACCCGTAAACTGCTAAAGATCCATCGTTC
>NW_020628283.1:0-1286 GCF_003573695.1 Papaver somniferum
TCATGGAATTTTCTGGAAGATCATTCCTTTTCACACTCAAGGCATTATTGGATTTCTTTGGTACCCACTTCTGAGTGCGTTTAGGAACAACCAGAACCTTCTTCCTATTACTCTCTTCAATATTTCTTGGAAGAGAATTGGATTGACTATTCTTTTGTAAGTTAGTCTTTCTCCAATTGGGAGCATCGGATCTTGTCTTAGTCTCTACGAAGTTATCCTTTTGACAACCATTACGATTGTGAAAAGACTTCGTATGACGTTTATAGGCAAAACTATGATTATCACAGCACTGATTCCTTTGCCTAAATGTTGGACATTTACAACCCGTAATGTCGAGAGTGTTAGCCTTAACATATGATCCCGGTTTAATCACTTCTTTTGACACCCAAACAAGCATATCATGAAGTTTTGCATTCCTTATACGAAAACGACATCTCCTTTCCAGGTGACTTTTGTTTCCACAATAATGACAAATCTAAGGAACGTTCTTACCTGGATTCATGTGTGCTGATTTTGGGGGTTGATATACTTTGCTCTTTTGAACCTTAATTGCCGGTGAGGTATTTAACTTTTTCCATCAGTGAAAACCTTTTGTCGAGAAGAATCACTAGCCTTGACAAATTTTACCTCTTTGCTAATATTTGGAGCATCTATTCCCTTATTGCCCAATCCTCGTGTATCACGATGATTTTTACTTGCTCCTAGCATAGTGTTTAATGGTAGGATTCAAGGAGAACCCTATATGTATATAACTGCAATCGCACGGCGTCCAACTAGTAGACAACGGCAAGTACGGATCGTCCCACAGGGAGCGGTGGAAATACTGTAATCAATATCTCTAATAAAAATTAACCAGAAATTATGTTTTTGGATTTTTATAATTGAAAACGAAATAATAAAATTAAACTAATAAAATGATTTCACAGAGAGAGACGGTAACCAGGATTTTATGGTATCTACCACTATTTCGTTCAACTACTGAAATGAAACATAATTATGAATATATATTTGTTGTTCGTTCTATTGGAATCACCTATTATATGTATTAGAGTCGCAAATGTCACTGGTATATCCTAAGCATAGCGCATCAAAAGAATAAATCCAAGCATGCACCATCAAATTGCATCAGCGATAATATTATACGAAACTAAAATATTGATTCACAAATGTTATCTAGCTCTTCTAAGCATAACCCATCAAAGAAATTAATCCCAAGCATGGAATATCAAATAATGAGACAAATATAATTTTGAACCTAACAATTACGCACAAAAGTTATAAGAAAC
>NW_020628284.1:0-457 GCF_003573695.1 Papaver somniferum
GGTCCTGCATTCCACGCTTGTTTAGGCACCGGAGACAGGGAAAACACACACATATTGCTATCCAAGTGTTAAAATTTATTCCGATTGGTCTCATGGTCTCATGTTTCCACTTTATGTAAATCCATAGTTATCATGGCAGTCTAATAAGTCAGCCTTATTTCTCTGGAACGCTTGTAACGTGTTTGGAAAATGATCTAGAGAAATTTCCCTACTGTGGAAAGTGTTAGTGAACTAGTTAAATTAAATATTGATTGTTTAAACAATTATTCACAAAGAAACGTATTTATTTACAAAATTTGGCGGGGGGCCGAGCAACAAGTTGTGATCCAACAAAGCTTGTGAACGGTCCACCAGTCATCCGTTAAGTCAACTGCTTGGTTGGGACCCACACCAAACTCAAATTCCGAAAAAGTTAGGTACCAAAGGCAAAGGTGTGCCATTTTATAGGCACCAAACT
>NW_020628285.1:0-494 GCF_003573695.1 Papaver somniferum
TATATTTTCGATTCTAGAAGACCTACAAACCCTGTTTAGTCATGACAGGGCCCAACCAATCCTATCATGTGAGAAATCTCGAGTAAAAATCGTCCCAATCAATCCAGGAAAGTTTGCAGTGCAGCTTGAACTTTCCCGCCAATTCCGTCTCTTCAAAAGCAAAGGGATGGAGTCCCCCTAACCAGAATAGGAGTGCCTTTAGCATCTGCCTTTGGGAATGCCTGGGGTGTAAATAACCATGGAGTGCCCCTTAGTAATTGAGGTTCCCCTTATCCAAATGAGGGGTGCATGTAGTGTTTTCCTCCCACGCGCGCAAATACCACTTTTAGAGCCAATTTCTCCGCACATGTTTATTTCTCCAAAAATACCTACAAACACATAAAACACCATAATAAGTACAAAAATGGGAACTAACATTATACAAAATCGAGATGAAAATAGACAGATAAATGCGTCTATCACCTACGTACCCTTACCTACTATAAAGGGATCAA
>NW_020628286.1:0-409 GCF_003573695.1 Papaver somniferum
TTGGTGCTTGGTGCACGCGCATGGGCATGGGTCGAAACATGTATTTTTCGAGTTGTATTTATAGGAAAATTAACTTGAAAATCAAGTTAGGTTTAGGATTTTTCTTATAAAAGGAGTTTTGTTTCTTTTAAAACAATTAAACACAAAAAAAAGAATTTTTTCCATAAATAAAACTCTTAAATAAATTATTTATCAAGTTAAAAACTTGCAAAAAATAATTTCAAGTAGACACGGACATGGTGCTTGGTACACGCGCATGGGCATGGGTGGAAACATGTATTTTGCTTGGTACACGCGCATGGGCTTGGGTCGAAACATGTATTTTTCGAGTTGTATTTATAGGAAAATTAACTTGCAAATCAAGTTAGGTTTAGGTTTTTTCTTATAAAACGAGTTTTGTTTCTTGTAA
>NW_020628287.1:0-1064 GCF_003573695.1 Papaver somniferum
TTCGTCTCCCTTAATGCATCAATAATCAAAATTTTCACTCAGGATTATCGGGCGAAAACGACTTAACTCACCTTTTCCAGTTTTTTTTCATTTCAAAAAATTCTTTTCCTCCCTTAATGCATCATTAATCAAAAATTTCACTCAGGATTATTTTTCTCCTTCATTGAATCTCATGTTTTTAATCTCTTGATTTAAGAACTCCTTCAGGATATTATTAATCTTTGTTTTACAAAAAATTTCGATTAAAACTTTTCCTAGAAATGTCTAACTGATTTTATCTTTCTCCCTTTATGTTTATAGTTTGTTTGTCGAAAAAATGGTGTTGGCCTGGTATCAAATGGTGATTAGTGCGTTTGTCTGTTGTTTTAGTGCTTGTTGAAGCCAAAGTCTCAATGGAAGTCCTCATTGTTAGCAGATTATTCATGGAAAAAAAGATGTTCATCTCCGACTCAATCAAGGAATGATTCAAAAATGTGAACCGCAAGTATGGAAAAAGGGAAGGCGGGGACAGATTTGAAATTCAAAAATCCCTCTTCCTATTATGTCCAACTACAACTCATATGGTTTCCTTTTCTGTTTCAACTATACCAAAAAATATCTCAATACCTAATTCTGAGGGATTCCATAACATAGCTATTTTCAGTAACCCTAATACGAAACACTTTTTTTATAAACATTATATCCTATAACATTATTCAATCTTCAAATTGATCTTCTCTAAATCAAAGAATGGACACAAACATCTCCAAGGGAGAAGTTGAATCAAACAATATCACTGACTTGTCTGATCTCGCTATGAAGTTCAGAAAAGTAACTCTAGAACTGAAAGTTGCTGAAGATACTATTGTCTTTAATCAAGAAGAATCTTATATAGATGAATCTCAAGAAGGATAATGAGATTTTTGTTTGATAGGAAAGATCATTATGGAAGGAAAGATGAGTTATAATCCGGTGGAAAAAAATATTCAATTCACTTGGAACTTCATCCCACCAGAAGAGGTAAAGATCATTGAAATTGACACAATTGTGATGATCTTTAAGCTGCAAAACAAGAAAATAATGGA
>NW_020628288.1:0-833 GCF_003573695.1 Papaver somniferum
GCTCCCTTCATTGTTTACCGATAAATCTTCCAAAATCTATCTCTCATGTAAACCCCAATAATCGTTTCATTAAACCTTCAAACTAACCATTATTGTATTGAACAAATGAATCCATGTAAATTACCCTATTTATTTTTCAAATTAATCATTATTGTATTAATTAAATTTGTTTCCATTTTATGTAAATTCATAGCTATCATAGCAGTCAGATAAGTCAGCCTTATTTCTCTGGATCGCTCGTAACGTGTTTGGAAAAGGATCTAGAGAGATTTCCATACCGTGGTCCGGGCTAGTGAACTAGTTAAATTAAATAATGATTGTTTATACAATTATTCACAAGGAAACGTATTTATTTACAAAAGTTGGCGGGGGAGCGAGCAACAAGTTGTGCTCCAACACAACTTGTGAACGGTCCACCAGTCATCCGTTAAATCAACTGCTTGGTTGGGACCCACACCAAACTCAAATTCCGACAAAGTTAGGTACCAAAGGAAAAGGTGTGCCATTTTATAGGCACCAAACTCAAAATACCCCTTATTATAAATATTGTCTACTTATATAACTCTCTTTGTCCCCCAAGGGTTTGTGTAATCTCTTTTTCGACTATTTTGCTCATAACTTCTTCATACGAAGTGGGAATGACCACATTCTTTTTCTGTTACCTCTGTCTTTCAGTTCCCCATAGTATACATGAAAACTTTTAGGATCTAGACGCTTAGCAATTGGTGTTTCATCCTTATCTTCAATGTAAAGGATGACTTCCCTCTTTATTTTTGGAATCAACATACGTAGAAATGCAATTTGGATAACATGTAGAGCCTTTAAATGTATTA
>NW_020628289.1:0-634 GCF_003573695.1 Papaver somniferum
AATGTTTGGACTCTTACAGTTCATTAAATTCATCAGACATCCTATAACTCTTGAGTATTCAAGTTAAGATACTCCATTACCCTTTTTTCTTGAGTCTACATGAATAATCGTACGGAGTACAAGCAGGCTTACAATCACACTGATTGTTTCTCTTAAGCACAAATTCAAAATAATGAGAATGACAAAGACTACATTTGTTAGATTATTTTCTAATCCTCATCCCTAAGATTACATCAACAGGGCCTAAGTCTTTCAAGTCAACGTTCTCATTCAGCGCATGTTTTTACTGGAATTAATCACATCTATGTTTGTATCAAGTATAAGCATATCATCAACATACAAGCATACAATCACACAGGTATCCTTAACAAGTTACTTGTAAATATACTTGTCAGATTCATTAACTTAAATCCACTACACATTATCATATGATCAAATTTTCCATGTCACTGTTTACGTGCTTATTTTATAAACCATACAAAATTTTGTTCAACTTACAAACTTTGTCATCATAACCTTTCACTACAAAGTCCTCAGGTTGGTCTATGTAAATTTCTTTATCTAATTCACGATTTTAGAAAAGCTGTCTTAACATCCATCTGATGTATCTCTAATTTGTTTATGACAACAATAA
>NW_020628290.1:0-806 GCF_003573695.1 Papaver somniferum
TGAAAGATTCCTGTTAAAGGTTTCATTAACGGCTAATTCATGTCGAGTAAACCTTGTCGTTGTGAGAATTCTTAATTCATGCGTTGTAGGGAGGGACTTATGTCACCACAAACAGAGACTAAAGCAGGTGTTGGATTCAAAGCTGGTGTAAAAATTAAAAAATGACTTATTATACTCCTGACTATGAAACCAAGGATACTGATATCTTGGCAGCATTCCGAGTTACTCCTCAACCTGGAGTTCCACCTGAGGAAGCAGGGGCCGTGGTAGCTTCCGAATCTTCTACTGGTACATGGACAACTGTGTGGACTGATGGACTTACCAGCCTTGATCGTTACAAAGGAAGATGCTACGACATCGAGCTCGTTGCTGGAGAAGACAATCAATATATTTGTTATGTATCTTATCCTTTAGACCTTTTTGAAGAAGGTTCTGTTACTAACATGTTTACTTCCATCATGGGTAATGTATTTGGATTCAAAGCGCTTCGCGCTCTACGTCCGGAGGATCTGCGAATTCCTGTTGCTTACGTTAAAACTTTTCAAGGACCACCTCACGGTATCCAAGTTGAAAGAGATAAATTGAATAAGTATGGTCGTCCCCTATTGGGATGTACTATTAAACCAAAATTGGAGTTATCTGCTAAGAACTATGGTAGGGAGGTTTATGAATGTCTACATGGTGGACTTGATTTTACCAAGGATGATGAAAACGTGAACTCACAACCCTTTATGCGTTGGAGAGACCGTTTCTTATTTTGTGTCGAAGCAATTTATAAATCACAGGCCGAAACAGGTGAAATCAAA
>NW_020628291.1:0-675 GCF_003573695.1 Papaver somniferum
CTTTTCAGACCTTAAATTCAGGTCAGAACTTGACAAATGATGGCTCATTAGAAAGCTTACAGATCATAGAACAATATCACATATAAAAATCAGCAAAATATTTCGGTTAATTTTAACGGAAACAAAGCGTGAACCGCTACCTACGCTTTTCGGCAAAAATTGGTTTTTGCTCTTCAGACCTTAAATTCAGGTCAGACCTTGACAAATGATGGTTCGTTAGAAAGCTTACAGATCATAGAACAATATCACATATAAAAATCCACAAAATATTTCGGTTTATTTTAACGGAAACAAAGCGTGAACCGCTACCTACGCTTTTCGGCAAAAATTGGTTTTTGCTTTTCAGACCTTAAATTCAGGTCAGAACTGGACGAATGATGGCTCATTTGAAAGCTTACAGATCATAGAACAATATCACATATAAAAATCCACAAAATATTTCGGTTTATTTTAACGGAAACAAAGCGTGAACCGCTACCTACGCTTTTCGGCAAAAAATGGTTTTTGCTTTTCAGACCTTAAATTCAGGTCAGAACTGGACGAATGATGGCTCGTTAGAAAGCTTACAGATCATAGAACAATATCACATATAAAAATCCACAAAATATTTCGGTTTATTTTAACGGAAACAAAGCGTGAACCGCTACCTACGCTTTTCGGCAAAAATTGGTTTTT
>NW_020628292.1:0-359 GCF_003573695.1 Papaver somniferum
ATTACGTCCTGGATCATTAGATAGGAATCCGAAGATAAAAAGAGAAACAAAGAATATCACTACTGTGTAAACAAAGAGTTTGAGAGTAAGCATTACACAATCTCCAAGATCATTTTTGTAAAAAAGAGGAATAGACTATCATTTTTTATACCACATATCCTCTTTTTACACCAAGAAACGAAGTAGTTTCTCAAAAAGAAAGTAATTTTAAGAAATTCTTTTGTAATAAGATTTTTTCGTTACGGAAAGGATTTTTTATGACCCAATTCTATATTGTGGGGGACCCTAAATTTAATAGGGCCCTTGAAGTAGAAGGTCAAGTTGGGGAGGTGATCCAGATTTCTCGCAATTATCCAAGA
>NW_020628293.1:0-439 GCF_003573695.1 Papaver somniferum
ACATCAACCAGAGGATGGGTTTCTAATAACTGAACTCCTTCATGGACATCATTAGGCTCGGGAAAACGAGTATGAAGGTAATCTTGTAAAATGGTCGAGGCACAGATATCAAGTCCTAAGTGTGAGGACTTTCTGAGAGTTAAAGGTAAGGCACTAGGGAAGTGATAATCACCCCAAAACTTAGAGTTTTCAGTGTTTCTAGATAGACCTCTAATTATTTCTTGAATTTCTGTATATTCAGAGTCCTTAAAATATTCAAGAGATTCTTCTAAGTTATTATCAGGTAGTGCATCTTTAATCATCTCTACGGGTCTATCTTCTTCTTCCAAGACTATTGTTTCTAAGTCGCTAGACTCTAAAACAGTATTTTCGAAATGAACCCGTTCCTCTAAACCACTATCGGCTTCGTAATCAAAAGGAAAAACTACATCGTCTAAAA
>NW_020628294.1:0-427 GCF_003573695.1 Papaver somniferum
TTTTTTATGAAGCCCATTTTTCACTTCCTCTTTGCCCTTTAGTTATCATTATCCCGTATGAATCCAAATAGGCGGGTTGGTTGGTTCATTATCATTAGCCCAAATCATTATCATTACATATCAATACAATATCAGGATTTGGTTGATGGAATTGCATGGAATTAATTCAAAGTTTGGACAATCCTTGAATTAAATCAAATTAAATGGCAATCCATCGTTCTATAGAACATCCTTTTTGTTTAATCACACATAAAAACTAGATAGCATAAAAATTTGGATTCAAGTTATGAACCCTAATATAATTAGAATCTTGTAATTGAATGAACAAATAGAAGTGGGGGTATGACATCATTGCGCCAAGAATCTTAGGAAAAAGATCTTTTAAATCTCTTTCCTTTATTTTTAATTTTGAATTCCCGAATATCAA
>NW_020628295.1:0-823 GCF_003573695.1 Papaver somniferum
ACCGTCTCTATAAAAAGATATATCCATGCCTAGACAAGTTCTTGCATCATACAAGTTCTGATCAAAAAGTTCTTGCATCATACACGAAATGTAAATAATTTCATTATCATTTGAAGTTGAAGTTGCTTTCTATACTTTTTTTGGGTTTATGAGTAGCAAGTCTTCGAACAACTGTCCAAACACCCCACTGGTTTAATGTGCTGTATCATTTGATTTTTGGATATTCATTTTGCTGAGTCTACTGATTATGTGAGGAAAACTTTGAGACAAACAGGGATTTCTTATTTGCTTTATGGATACAAAAGCATCCATGGTGCATCCATAGGTTGTGACCCCTTCCGTGGAGCAGGCATGGATCGTGGTGGTTGGCTCTGATACCAATTGTTAGGGTATCGACCCCAACTCGTCATAAGCCCATGGGTAGAACTCAACTCGAAAACCGGTTGACTAGATGAGGGAACCCATTGACTTATAAACTACCAATTAAGCCCCATCTAACCAATTTGGGACTAGTCCCAACATCCCACCATGCTTCCAGAACCAAAGGCAGACTAAAGAGATAACCCCTTCTATGCACACTGTGACATTACCTTCCCCTGAAAAACATACTTGTCCTGAAGGATGAACTTTGGATAGTGAGTGCGAATGTTGGAGGAGTGTTCCCATGTTGCACTCTCTGAGGAAGAATTAGTCCATTGAATCAATACCTGCTTGACAAGCTGTGTGCCCTGTAGAATTGTCCTTGTATCCAAAAACATTCAGGTAGCATAATCACTTGGCCTTCATGATCCACTAGTGGCAGATATAGTGAGGGAGTGTACTT
>NW_020628296.1:0-327 GCF_003573695.1 Papaver somniferum
CGCAAGCTCATTCACTATAACATGAGATCCTTTATAGGGATAAAGGTTATTATCACCAAAGTCATGAATCAAATAACCTCAAGTATATATACATAAATGTACATTTACCGTCATAGGAATTGTTCCATAGAGTGCGCATTTATCTCGATAGATTAGAAAGGTGGAATTGAACAAGAATCCAATTGAAATCAATCACATAACTTTGTTGATGAAGTACTTGTTGATGTCTTCTTGTAGCCTTCAATCTTCAATCTTCATCCTTTAAGGATAACTTCGATTCAACTTCTTAGACCTAAACTAGTCCGAAACTATCTTTAGTATGCTAAA
>NW_020628297.1:0-499 GCF_003573695.1 Papaver somniferum
CTATTGTTTGACGTAAAGGATGAGATAGAGTTTCTTGTGGTTCTTTCGTTTACTACTATGGAAAATGTAAATTACATTTTACAATAGAACAAGTGTGGCAGTAAATTTAGTCATAGGAGCTCAGGCTTACTTGAAATCTTCCAGTGTCCGATTATGGATGATATAAAACAGCTAGATAACTTAATGGAGGAATGCATGTTTGTATGCTTGTTTAAATGGTTCCCAAATGTAATTATTTGTGTAGTAGTCACTGCCTACCTCTTTATATTTCAACATTCAGAAGAATATAGTTTGTACAAATAGTTGTTTTGTGCCTTTTAAAACGCGATTTGATCTATGGCTTCCATATGTGGAGACCGGTTTTCAATTGAGAAACGAGCTTTCTTTGCGTTGTTTGGTTAGGAAATATTGTACTTTATGTAGAGTGTTGCAACCAAGCTCTCTCCGTGTTGCTGGGGAGCTCGCATTTTTTGTTTTATTTAATTTATTATTCGTTAAA
>NW_020628298.1:0-500 GCF_003573695.1 Papaver somniferum
GATGCAATTAACGTAGGCTACACCTGGGGTCTGAAGCCTCATTCATGTTTAAAAGCTTAAACGCAGTCACCACCTTACCAGCGAATGCAGCAGAAGCACTTCCACGAGAAAATAGGCTCAGGATAATGACACATGGGGACCACCAGAATGGGGTGCCTTCACTTCACTCAACCAGGTTATTCCCGATTTCAAAATCATCCCTGTCTAAGTTTTACGAGCCGCAAGAATTTCTCAACATGAAGACGTACACGCGCATCAAAGACCCCAAAAGTGCGCCACAGAGATACATTCACATATCTGGCCACGCCATCGGATCTAACATAAGTATAACTAGGGACTGCTCACCACATCCCGTTCCATGCAATAGTCCAAGATTCAGAAGATGGTGCAAAGGATGTCGCTTGGAACAAAATCCTTAAAGACTTGATAGCAGCACATCGGTAACGGAACGCTCTCAGCTCGTCTACTTCACCCAATGGCTCCAGAAGATTTCGACCATG
>NW_020628299.1:0-1026 GCF_003573695.1 Papaver somniferum
GCGGCTATGAGGAAAAGGGGTCGACCAAATAAGGGAGAAAGCGCGACAAGTAGCGCACAAGCAAAGAAATTTTTTTCAAACGTTCCTTCACAAATTGAAAATGAAGAGGCAACGGATAAGAGAAAAAAGGGTCGAACAAAGAAGAAACAAAGATGGACAAGCTCTCCTTCGCAACATGAGAATCCAATCGCTCATTCACAACATGAGGATCCAATCGATCCTTCTCAAGAGAGTCAAGCGCCAAACAATATAATCGTTCATTCTCAAGAAAGTCAAGCGAGTAAAACACAAGTACCAAGGTTATGTGCATGGAAGGGAAAAGCAAGACAAAAGGGTTCTATATGGTGACTCTAAAGGCCGCTATTGGTGATGGAAACACGCCTAACCCCATCAAACGTGTTACATCATATTCGAGGAGTATTACTCGAAACTTCCTGAAATCGTTAACCCCTACGTGTTATCCACCGGCGACGTGGATGCAGATGGGAATTGTGGTTATCACGTTGCGTCGGAACAAACATGCCATATAAGTTTGGCGGGCGATGAGAACCTAACCCAATGTCAATACTTTAGAAAGATGATGGCCTTGCGCTTACAAGAAGAAAAGGAATTTTACATATCGATGATGACGGAAGGAAAAACAAGACAAGACAAAGAAGTGATTTTTGAAAAAATGGTTGCTAGAGTACAAGGGGCAAGGGGGAATGGACCAATTACCCGAGAGCATTGGATGCGAATGTCTCTATGTGGTCAGCTCTTGGAAGAAACGCGGAGTTGCGTTGTTCATCTATTTGGTAAGGGATCATGTTATACATACGCTCCAAAATACACTATTTGGGATGAATCGCTTAAGGATCGGATAATTGTTTTATTCAACAACATCAACATACATTATATCAGTCTTAGAGTACGTGATGATTGACCATTACCACCGGTAGATAGGTTTAATGAGGTCTCAGAGGTCACCAAGGAGCGGCTAAATAAGTACGATCACAACATGAGGCCATGGTAGGAATTGATCGAGCC
>NW_020628300.1:0-648 GCF_003573695.1 Papaver somniferum
GGCATGCTAGTCTTGTTCACTTTCTTGGTTCATTGCAGTTTCCTTTGGTCAGCTCTATTTAGTTTTGAAGACCCACAGTTATTTCGACTGTTATTTTATGGTTCGAGTTGACTAATCCTTTCCTAAGTCTGGATGAAGACTTTAAACTTAGCACTTATTGGGAGGTATCCCATGCTCATGCAACACGGTAATATGTTTCCTTAACTCTTTCGCTTCAAATGGTAACAGTTTCTCCTTGTTCGTGCTTTTAGTTTCATCTTTAGAACATTAAGGACAATGTTAGATTTAAGTTTGGGGGTATGGGAGAAACTTTTTAGTTGCAATAAATAAACTCCAGAGCCTAGAAATTTATGCGTATTGAGGTAGGCACTAACTAATCTAAGTGGATGGAAGCATGTTGGTTGTAGGAGTTGAGGAACCAATCTGATTAGATGGAAACATCTAGAAGAGTCTATTCATAAAAGCACAGAGCTCAGGTGTTAGAAATAACATGATAGTTTCACCATATCTCGTTGAGTCCTTTTCACTTCTGTTTTTATTTTTCTTTTTAAATATGTTTCTAAGTGATTTGGTGGGGCTCACGATTCAAGTTGTTACCAATGCTAGGGTGAATTAGAGTGATTGAGATACCATGAAAAAAAAAATTGA
>NW_020628301.1:0-628 GCF_003573695.1 Papaver somniferum
AAGTTCATTATTAGAAGGGATATTTCGAGTTTGGTGCCTATAAAATGGTAAACTTTCGCGTTTGGTGCCAAACTTTGTCAAAATCTGAGTTCGGTGCCCAGTCAAAGAATTGACGTTGATTGAGCATGGTGACCATCCTATTTAGAGTTAAAATTGTGAAATGTCTAATAAAATTCTAAACTCCGTTTTATTCACTAACTGCGCCTTATATTCTACATACTCCATGTTTGAGAAATGAGAGTTGTTGATTTTCATTCACGAGGTTTTAGGTTCCACTCTTAATACCATTGCCATCTTCTTTCATTGCTAATCTCAAATCATACACTGAGCTACTGTTATTTTCTCATATGACCACCTGTTTACACAAAATTAAATCCAAAGTATAAGCATATCTCCCTTCATTGTTTACCGGTAAATCATCCAAAATATATCTCTCATGTAAACCCCAATAATAGTTTCCTTAAACCTTCACACTAACCATTATTGTATTGAACAAATGAATCCATGTAAGTGACCCTATTCATTTTTCAAATTAATCATTATTGTATTAATTAGATTTGTTTCCATTTTATGTAAATCCATAGTTATCATGGCAGTCAGATAAGTCAGCCTTATTTCTCTGGAACGC
>NW_020628302.1:0-557 GCF_003573695.1 Papaver somniferum
AAAATAGTTGTTCCCAATCATTGTTATACAGTGTCATGGTATTATTATACAACATCAAAGTCCAATTGTATCACAACTTTGACAACAATACTATAGTGATATGTATCACTCCCCCTTAGTCAATACTTCATCTCACAATGAAAAACCAATCCCCCGTATGTAATGATCCGTAAACAATATGTATTTGTAGTGTGAACTACACAATAATTCTCCCTCTTTTTGTCAATATAAATTGGCAAAGGTACGAAAACTAGAGGGATCATAATGAAATTCTCATAGAGATACTTCACGATTAAAAGAGAACATATCAACTTTGTTTCAGTGATTTTACATAGTTGAAACTTAGTGTATTCATCAAGGAGCTTATAAATATACAAGAAAACTCCTACAATATTCCACAGCCGCACTCCCCACAAAGATTTGGAAATTAAGTACAAGTTCAATAAAGAACTCTCCCCCATAAAATGTCATTCCCGAAAGAACAACAAGAGCGACCTTACTTTTACTAGAAAAGAAGGATTAATTTGTATACTTCGATACTTAACAGAATTTGTCTA
>NW_020628303.1:0-588 GCF_003573695.1 Papaver somniferum
AACCAGAAATAATATAATCATTATAAGGCTCAACTGGGGTAACAAATTCCTGATCACTATTCCTACACATTTCCGATTCTTCATTAGCACTATCTTCATCATCATAATATAATTTTTGACATCTAATAATTCTCAATCTTTGTTCCAAACTAGGCGGTCTATTTTTATAATACTTCTCGTAGATCGTTAGAGGTGATTCATATCTAACCGTTGGAACATCCCAATGTCGTTTCCCTTGCATATATTCACCAAGAGTCATTTTCGAAGACGTCTCTTGATAACGAGAATTTCTACTCATATATTCTCGTAACGTCATTTCAGGTGGCGTCTCCTGAAAAGGATTCATCACCGAAGAAACACAAACTACAGAGGAATTCTACACAATCACAAACAAGGCTGACTCGACCAAATCAAACCTATAAAATCTAGCAAACAAAAATCATGATGACTCCACTTAGATTGTTTCTAGACCAGCTTCTATCTTTCGAAAGGGAATTCGTTGCAATTTGAGAAAACCCCTCTGGAATCAATCCGAGTCAAAGTAAGTTGAATAGAGGCGAGGGAAGCTTAGTAGAGCTTTGATACCCA
>NW_020628304.1:0-317 GCF_003573695.1 Papaver somniferum
GCATGTTTGCCCGTCCCTAGCACAGTTCATTTCGAGCTAGACCTTTTGCATGATGAACCCCCGAAACTGCGATTTTGTTTTCAAAATTATATCTTCTGTAAAATCCAGGTTTGGGGGTAGCTCATTTTGTTTCACAGTTTCACTTGCGTTTCTTTCCTATTATTATTTGAAGCTGTTGAAACCTCTACACTTTATCTTTTGGGTTGATCCTCAACTCTTTAGACTTTTGGTGTATGGTGAATTTTTTTGTATATAATCCAGTAGATAAACTTTTTAAAAACCCTTTTGTTCCTTTTGTATATATTTTGCTAATCCAA
>NW_020628305.1:0-260 GCF_003573695.1 Papaver somniferum
TCATTTTTTGGACGTAATTATTTTGAGTTATTTCCTAAAACGTTTTGAAAATCAAACTGAATTCTTTCTTAAATGTGAGGAGGGGGGGCGTGTGACCCGGACTGATTTATTCTCTTAATGAAAACAAATACTTTTTTCATCACTAAGGCTTGGTCTTAAGGCTCGGGCTCGTGCCTCCGTCGCTGACTGGTCAACCAAGACTTATCATTTTTTGGACTTAATTATTTTGAGTTATTTCCTAAAACGTTTTGAAAATCAAA
>NW_020628306.1:0-463 GCF_003573695.1 Papaver somniferum
TCCAAAAAATGATAAGTCTTGGTTGACCAGTCAGCGACGGAGGCACGTGCTCGAGCCTTAAGCCCAAGCCTTAGTGATGATAAAAATATTTGTTTTCATTAAGAGAATAAATCAGTCCGGGTCACACGCCTCCCCACACTTAAGAAAGAATTCAATTTGATTTTCAAAACGCTTTAGGAAATAACTCAAAATAATTACGTCCAATAAATGATAAGTCTTGGGTGACCAGTCAGCGACGGAGGCAAGAGCCCGAGCCTAAACCCAAGCCTTAGTGATGACAAAAATATTTGTTTTCATTAAGAGAATAAATCAGCCCGGGTCACACGCCCCCCACATTTAAGAAAGAATTCAATTTGATTATCAAAACGTTTTAGGAAATCACTCAAAATAATTACATCCAAAAAATGATAAGTCTTGGTTGACCAGTCAGCGACGGAGGCACGAGCCCGAGCCTTAGTGATGA
>NW_020628307.1:0-2510 GCF_003573695.1 Papaver somniferum
TCTCGTCTCAAATATCTTCTAGGACTTTTACCCAACTGTTTTGATGTATATCCCACGCAAGATATCCCATAAATCTCTCAAACTAATCTCAAACCCTAAACAGAAACCGTGTGCACTGTCTTGACTTTGTCTGGATTTTCTGACTTATCCAGCCCAATTAGATGGGTCTAATCGCTTCTAACAGGTCCCCTATGTCTTGTAGAGTCCGTGGGTACCAAATTTGCCCATTTAATCGCCTCCTAGGTCGCTCAAATCATTGATCCAAAACTGTTGACGCTGCTGCCATTTTTCCCGCCAAAATCCAGTTTTGAAACTTTGAAGATGACCTCCCCCTATCCAGTTCCGGTGTCCCTTTAGTACATGCCCTGAAATGGGGTGCCCCTTAGTAATTAGGTTACCCCTTATCCAAAGTGAGAGTCCGTATAGTAATTTTCTCCCACGAGCGCAAAAACCACTTTTTAGCCAATTTCGCCGCAAAAGCTTATTTCTCCAAAAACACCTACAAAGACATAAAATAACCAAATAAGTACAAAATAGAGTACTAACAATATAAACAATTGGGACAAATTAGACACATAAATGCGTCTATCATGGACGAACTCCCAAGATCTCCACAACAACAAGGAAAAACCTTGAAAACAGAGTGAGTCACGTGTTCAACACGCTGTGCTTAAGATATTAGATCTCGGGTACACTCGAGAGTGATGCTATAGTCCTCACGGGATGGATATCTCCAGGATAAAACACCGTACTACACCTACTACTACCATATGTAGTAGATGCTCAACTTAAGCTTGGCAACTCGGAAAAAACCAATAAAAAAATCCCAAAAGCTTAAGAAAACAATAGAAAAATATTGATCTTGGGGTATCTCTAAAATAAATATAGAGAAACCCCTTTCTCCTTACATTTTACAAAAGTAGAGAAATTTGTTTATACAATGGAATGATTCAACTTAAGAAGAGGAAATACCCGATATGAGACTAAAAAATTTATATAGTTCTTAAAACAAGTAAAAAGTAGAAACTTCACAACGTGAGACTAATAAATTTCATTCGCGAAAAAATTAAAATAAATTATTATTAATCTTTAAAAGCAATAAAAATTATTTTTTTATTAAATGTTTTCCAACCGTGTGGAGTTCAAACTTATGTACCTAGACCGTATGGAGTTCAAACTTATGTACTTAGACCAGATTCTCCGCAAAGAGTATGCAGTTGAAACTTAGGTACATAAGTAATCTTATTCTCTCCATACCTTGATATTCAGGTGGTTGTGATGAAGATGAGGCCCCACCAATGATGGTGAGAGGAGAGCCACCGGAGAGAATTAGCGAGAAGGACAAAAACGAAGAAGAGAATAATACCAAGATAATAAGATTACTGAAGTAACAAGCTAGAGCACACACTACAGAATGATTGTTGAGAAAAGAAAACGAACCGAAAATCGCTTGATAACGAAGTAAAAATCACCATAAGACGAAGAAAAGAATTGTCAAAGAGAACGAAGAAAAGAATTGGTACTCACATATCAATTGGACTCGTATCCTATATAGCTTAACAGGATGCACAACTTTGTCCATTTAGTTTCAAGAGGACAAAATATAGAAGATCCGCTACATTTTGTGAAGTGTATTTTAAAACAAATAAATTATACTACAGTAGATATTTTTTAAATTAATACTTGTTAAATTAATTATTTCTTTAAAATAATAACATTTGATCATCCCAACTAGACTTGCACAAGTTAAAATTTAACTCGTTAAATTAATAATCTCTCTAAATTAATAGATTTCTCTGGTTCCAGGACTATTAATTTAAAGAATTTCTACTGGATATTAGGATAATGGTTCCATTCATACATACAATGTATTAAGCCAGCTGTTTGAATGCTAATTAAAAATAAAAATCTATTATGCTAGATTTTGGAGATGGATATTGTAAAAAGGAGAATAAGGATAATTCCAAAAATGAAACAAAAATTAATCAATTTAATTACCCAAAATAAATTAATCTTTCTTTTTAATATATATTAATATTTTTTATTACTCATCATAATGTACAATTGTACACCAGATCTAGTTAATCATATTACTATACACATCGACTGTTGGAGCAACCGACAGTTTCCCGTCTGTTTCCACGATATGTGGGTCTGTTTTTAATGCGTGCGGTGGTTGACATGGACATGGCATTGCAATGAACCTCCTCATGTTATCCCCTGGCATTAGCACTGGTAAACTTTCCTTCTGGTCCATCTTCAAACTCTGCTAATTAGTAAAAGAACACAGAAATGATGAGAAAGGATTAGCTAGGTAAACGTATTAAAACTCAATGCCAAACACATTTGAGAAATCAAAAATAGAAAAAAAAAAAAAAAAAAAAAAAAAAAAAAAAAAAAAAAAAAAAAAAAAAAAAAAAAAATGAGACTTACTAGGTACGTAGAGGTAACTTTGTTGGGTGTGTTTGCCTCAAGATTGGCGTTGCTGGAAGCGCAACCAAGTTTTCCCC
>NW_020628308.1:0-502 GCF_003573695.1 Papaver somniferum
CTTTAGTTAGACATCAAATACCTCAAAAAGGATTGTCACCTTCCAAAGTCATATATCAATAGTCGAAACAATTGTGGGTCCATAAGACCAAATAGAGCTGACACCAGTATGAGACAACTGCACTGGTTCAGAAAAATGAAAAGAAGGAGCACGCCCTCATCTAAGGTTTCTGTCAAGATAACTGGGTTTATCTGCGGCGGGTAATTGAACTACTTATGTGTGTCTCGAAAAATAGATTCATCCGAAAAACGGGTTTTTAATACCTGGGTTACCTCCTGGACAACATCAGGAGGATCGGGTAGCGGAGTCTGAATAGACTCAAGTAATATCTCAGACACACAAGGCTCGATTCCCAAGTTAGGGACTCTAATTAGGGATACGTGACAATCACAAGAACCATCACTACCCCCAAACTTAGGGTTTTCATTACTCAAAGACAAACCTCTAACTATTGCTTGAATTTCCGGATCTTCAGAGTCCTTAAAATATTCAAGAGATTCTT
>NW_020628309.1:0-616 GCF_003573695.1 Papaver somniferum
AAATCTAGACTCTTAGAGTTCTAGAGGCAGTAAGCTTACCAGGGGGAGAAGCAGACATCAGATATTAGCTGTCTAAGATAGGTAGTGGGCTGGGTTTGGAAACGGGTCAATAAATTTTAGCCATCCAACTTTAGATGTAGAGTCTGGATTGATTTCCCAAATTTTAGCCATCCAACTGAGAATAATAATTCTTCACGGCAATAAAAGTGCAAAAAACAAGTTACTATTAAAAATCCAAAAATTATGTTTTGCACTTGAACATTGATGTGAAAAAACCAACTTCCACCCGTCACAAGTGAAAAATGGAATATTCCCTCAAATAATAGTAATAAAACAGTGCAGTTAATGCAGGTAAAAAAAACAATATTTCTCGCCAAATACGTGAGACAAAAATAATTCTACGCTCGAAAAAAACTTATAGTTCCAAGAAAAAAGTTAGGGTGTTATTGGTAGTTTTTTGGAAAAATATGAAAACTTTCGAGTATCGTGGAACATAAAAATAACCCTAAAACATCATCTAAAATGGAACGGAGGGGAATATTCCATTTTTCACTTAGGAGTTTAGCACTTGGGCGCCGATGTGAATAAAACAGCTTCCACTAATCACAAGTAAAAA
>NW_020628310.1:0-1860 GCF_003573695.1 Papaver somniferum
ACAACCTTTATTTATAGTGAGTTATCTCTTCCAAAGAGGAAATGATTCGAGAATTTAGATCATTTCGCTTGTTGATGAAAGCTTCCACCATGTCTCTCAAATGATTATTATGATACACAGAAAAGAGACAGTTAGAGGAAGAACATTTTTCATAGATTGTTGACTTCTTCTTTATCATCCTCGAGGAAGTGATTTCTTTGCACAGATATACGTTGAATGCTTCTACTGCATTACTTTTGGAAGTGCCTCTAATTACAGGAGCCATGAGAACGTATGAGAGGGAAAAAGAATATGATAAGATTTATAAGTGTCAAACCCTAGAGATCCTTGACACAGTCTTCCACAGCTTAAAAGTCCACAATCTATATTGTTAGGAGAATATTTTCTTAACAAAAATAGATACAATACTTGAGCCACACAAATGCAGAGCCTCATTTTCTCAAGTTAAGGATGAGGATGCGAACGTCTCTGGAGTTAGATAGAGACAATGTGAGTCAGACGCTCCCCTTGTTTACCAAGGCTTGTTGTATAAACATGTTTCCTTCCTCTTCTGATTCTGGAAGCATTGATTTTATAAGACTTTTGTTGATTCTCCAGATTCATCTTTTGCATGCTCTTTTGCAGTCTGGACATTCTTTTGTTGCTCCTCACGAACTTCCAACACGTGCTTTGAGCATGATTTGCATTTCCACAAAACGAACAAATCGATGATTCCTTGTCTTGTTGAAGTGCCTTCTATTTATCACAACTTCCAACCTTTGATTTCCCGTGAAACTTTGGACCATGGTTGAAAATACCTGCAGACTTGCTTTTAAACCCTAAACCATTGGTATTTCCAAAGGATTTCTGACCAAATAATATTGTTGAGAGTTTATCAGAACTTCCAGAAATCGTTGAAGATCATCTTTGAGAGTATTAATCTCTTTTTTCTTTAGAACAACAGTTCTGATGAATTGATCATTAAGACAATATATCTCAAGATATTTTACCTGGATTAAAGATTCTAGTTTCTTCAATGAAGCTTTTAATTGAAGATTTTCTTGAAGAACCTCTTTATTCAAGAATCCACAAATCTATGTGTCAGACTCAACTTCTGAAACAGACTTTGAGTACGTGGAGGTTTCTGCCGCGAGAGCTGCGGTTTCATCACATCCAATAGTCACATTCAAAGCGTTGACACTTAGAGAATTTTCTTTCATATAATCTTTAGTAGCAACAACTGACAGGAGATATTTACCACATTTGATGCTTCTTTTTACAAATTCCTTGATCCTTTCTGTGAACAATGGTTTATCAAACCTATTATCATCAGAACAACACTCATCAGCCCAAGACAAGTTAGAGGATTTACTTGTCTCAGAGACAGCGTTGAATGCAAAGGTTTGAACAGAATTTGGATCATGAATTGTCACATGTCCAAGAGAGGTATTCATGGAGAGGGTGTTGAGGTTATTTCCTCCATTGATGGCATGCTTCTTAGAAACGTATCTCTTGTCTTCAAATACAGTTTCTAAGATATCCCAGGCATCTTTAGACTTAGTGCATGTAGACACACAGTGCTGAAGGTCTGGGGTAATAGCCTGTCTGATAGCATTTAATCCGTTAGAGTTTTGCATTGCAGCAAGAGATTCTTCAGGACTATAACTACCAACATCCTTAGGTATAGATACATCGCCTTTTGTATTAACCGGAGGATCATAGCCTTTAACAATACGTACCCATGTTTGAAAATCACAAGCTTGAAGATAAGCACAGATAGCAACTTTCCAGCTTGAGTAGTTTGAGCCATCAAAATCTGGTGGTACGTTTCCTGAGATAGCACACCTGTCCATAGAGTCAGATCGCTACAAACACAGACTT
>NW_020628311.1:0-541 GCF_003573695.1 Papaver somniferum
GCAGTCGAATACACCTCTTAACCACACCAATTCAATTCAATCTCAACAATGTTCTAGTCCCTTATAATGGATACCGGTGGTATTCCGCCTATCCAGGGCAGTTTCAGGAGGATAGTTTAGTGTCACTAAGATGATTCCTAACCCTAGTATTAGCTGCCCTCTCACAAGACAAACTAACCGCAGATCAATCACATAGATAATTAAACAACCCTGATATGAATATTCTAATCGCAACTAAGGTATTTCTCCAAAGTATTAACTGTCTTTTCAGGGCACAACTAGTCAAAGGATCGAACAACAATCAATTAAGCATGAGTTGTAGCACAATCAACATAGTGTTACTCTAACTACAATGGATACATGGCATACACTGCGAGAGCAAAATGCTGAAGGCTCAGATTATACTTATCCAAAACATTATAGCACAACAAGAACAATATCAATACACGAACCAAATGTAGCAATGGATTAATGGTTTCATCTAAACTCTAACTATGAAATTAGAACATCATGGAGATAATGAAATCAAACATGAACTACT
>NW_020628312.1:0-558 GCF_003573695.1 Papaver somniferum
GTACGAATCGCAGGTGGAGCTTGACTGGTTCTTGCAATGGTCTGATATGTTTACTTATACAAGATGACACGGTATCTAATATTTACGTCTTTAATCCGTTCACCAAAGAATACTTCAACCTCCCAACAACAGATTGCCAAAACTGTCCAAATAGGCATTGGATTTGGTTACAATTCTTCTCGTAGGAATTACAAGGTTGTTCAAATTCAGAACCACCACATAAACAAAAAAAGATCAGTCCAAGTATACACGCCCGGAGGTGATAGCAGTGGCTAGAGAAATATCGGAGAAATCAACTATGCATTGGTTTATGAAGGTATCCTTTGGAATGGATGCCTTCTTTTGTTTGACAGGAAGAAATGGTAGAAGATATATTGTCGCTTTTAATTTGGCAGATGAAACATTCTGGTGTCTCCCGATAACACCATCTTTCAGACATACTGCGGAAACCAAACTTGCACTATTGGGAGGGTATTTGAGCATTGTTGGTATGGATCGAGATATCAAGCACACAAAAATATGGTCGTTTAAAAATAAGCCGAACAATGATTTTTCTGT
>NW_020628313.1:0-464 GCF_003573695.1 Papaver somniferum
CCACCAGTTTCATGAGACATACATTCCCTTCTTCACAGCCATCATACCAACATTCCCCATTACCATTTCACATCACTCCATTCATCTTGCTTCCAAATGTCCTAACATACAACTAGGTTCGCAGGCCATTCATTGTATTGCGGCATCTCCATCACCAACTGCAATCCCATTTTTATCTCAAGACTCAGTTTCAGCCATATTCATTTCAACTAAGAAAACATACAAGAAAGATAAGATGTAACTAATTCCATGCTCAAGTAGCCAAAATTGAGATAAACAGCCAACGAGAATAGCAATATCAAGATTATGAAATTTTTTACTTGAATAGAGTAACAAGTCACCTAGATATCATTCAGAAATGTGTAAGAGATTGCCTACATTGTAATAAGCGAAACAGATAGAGGTATAAAAGATGTCAACATCTTGAAATTTAGAAAGAAAGAGGAAGAACAAATCAAGGGTGT
>NW_020628314.1:0-623 GCF_003573695.1 Papaver somniferum
GTATTCCTGACTCTGCTACGACTTCCTGATGTTCATGTAGTCGAGCATTGGTTACTCTGGGAGCTCCAACTTTGGATCCGCCAGCTCTTGAAGCTCCAGCTTTGGCTGCCGCGGCATTTAATGCGTTTGCTGCGATGATGTTGGCATTGATGGGGGTCGTGCTTTCTGCATTATCCTGTACCCTATCCGCTACCTTAGATTTTCACCTCTCTGCTTACTCCTGGTTACAACTGGGGTTGTCCTTGGCGTCTCTTTTGACGAAGCTTTTGCCTTCCCGACATCTTTGCTTTTCTCCATCTTTCAATGTTTTCCTGAAAGAGAGAGAAAAAATTACGAAGACAATGGGCCCCACGTGATATCTATTAGCGTTTTGAGTTCTCAAAGGTGTAAAATCTTGAAAATACATAAGGCGCCCATCTATTTAGATGACCGCAGATCTGTTCGAAGTTTTGATTTTCAAAGATGTGAAAACTTAGAAAATGCATGGAAAATCAGATCTACTTAGATAAACGTGGATCTGTTCATAGTTTTGATTATCAAAGACGTGACATCTTGAAAATGTATGAAAACGCAGATCTACTTAGATAAACGTAGATTTGTTCGAAGTTTTGATTTTCATAGAT
>NW_020628315.1:0-663 GCF_003573695.1 Papaver somniferum
AAATATTTGGACAAATGAATCATTTTCCGTTTTGGTTTCTTACACTCCAAAAATATGTTCTGTAACCCCGATCCAAATTTCTGCACCCCCAACCTGAAAATTTTGACTCCACCACCGATCCTAGTGCCCAATTATACCAAGGAAATATGCGACTTCTGCTAATCCAAGCGCTCATGAAAGGATTAACTAAATTAATATGTACGACTTCTTTCCAGATTCGAGCGCCCTCAACTCCAAAACGAGCTGAATTCGTGATGATTTTTAAATAGTGGTACGTGTATTGACATGGAAAATAGTAGGATCGAAGGTGGAATATGCCAACAAATTACAGGATCGAAGGTGGGAATATGCCTACAAATCATCCCCGCGTCATTAGGGGCCACTCAGAAAGAATTAGAGGCGACATATAAGACAAAATAGGATCATCCAAACCTAAAATCAATCCACCCCTTATCAAAAAAATTTGGAAATGGCAAAAGTGCCTTCCATAATTGGTAGACAATACTACAATCGGTAGTTTATATTGGTGTATGTTGGTTTGTGTTACGAAAATTATAATCGGTAGTTAAAATGGCAATTTCGTGATGTTAATTTTCTACCGATTATGGTAGTAGTCCCAAATTCAAAATTTTCAAAAACTAATGGAATTTTGAGTTTCTCTAT
>NW_020628316.1:0-817 GCF_003573695.1 Papaver somniferum
GTGGAAAAACCCCTCCAAGGTGAAGGGTAAAAAACCACGTGCAAATCTTCTACTATGGCAATAATGGGCTACGCAGAATTCTCCCAAATTTGGGGATAACAACAACTTCAAGGTGCATATAAAACTTGGATACCAATTTTTCTAAATTACACTCACCCCTAAGGATGGATCAACAATTCATTTATCAATTGGTAAGATTCACAAACAATAGCAAGTGATTGAGATACTTACTACTAGAGTTTGAACAAACTCTAGATTTTCCCCCTTTGAAGAGATGTGGAAATTGATAGCTCAATTTTCACCACAACAACCAAACGGATCCTTAGCAAAGAACCCTTCTTCTTTCTCTTCAAGATTAACTTCAAATCTCACCAAAACTCTCTAATGGTGGCCGCTTCATTTTCTCACTCTCACTGCCTCTCTTTCTTTCTCTTTTCACGACCAAGAGAATATGAACTCGTCTCCTGATGCCTTTTGGTTCTTTTAACCCAACAAGGCATGTGCTGCTTAGCTCCCCCATTGGATAAGGGGACACCTAGACTATTGAGCCATAAGGCAGTGACCAGGCCCAACATATTGATCAAGTAATTCCTCACTCGCAGAGCATTGTTTCTCTGAAAGATTTGGGAGAAACGAATGTTACTTCTTTGAAAGAAATTAATAATGGTATAATAATTAGGGCTATCAATGGATACCCAATTACCCGGAACCGGATCGGACCCGTACATAACAAGTCCGGTTCCGGATAACCCATTAGTAGATTTAGGACCCGACAGGTAGACCCGTTTAAGAACCGATTAATATCGGATATACCCGG
>NW_020628317.1:0-271 GCF_003573695.1 Papaver somniferum
TAGCATGTTTCCAATAAAAATAGACACCTCTTGAGCTAAATTATAGCGTTCGAGTCTTTTCGTGTGTGTATTTTTCGAATGTACACTCGAAACATCTCTAAGTAGAAAAATCTTGTTTATGAGGCCTAGACTTCAACATTTGGCTAAATTATCAAGATCATGTGGGTCTATAGACCAACATGTCCTGATCATTAGCATGTTTCCGATAAAAATAGACACCTGTTGAGCTAAATTATAGCGTTCGAGTATTTTCGATTGTGTATTATTCGAA
>NW_020628318.1:0-973 GCF_003573695.1 Papaver somniferum
AGAGTCCAAAATACAAGTCCAATGGAAAAATTTAAACAAGCCCACACAAAATAAATACAAGCCCACAAATTAAACAACAAGCCCACACATAAATTATTACAAACCCAAAATAGAAAAATAAAAAGCCCAAAAAATTGGGTTAATTATTACAAGCCCACAAATAAAAAATTGGAAGCCCACAGGTTGGGTTCTCTCAATTGAATGGGTTTAGGCTTACCTTTTTAGCACAGCCCAGCTGCTCTGATATTGTTGCAAAAACCCAGTTGGGTTTTGGTTCTTTTCCTTAGTGGCGTCCCAGCAGAGGAAAAACAGGTTCAGAATCAGCAGGTCCAATAGCAAATGAAATGAAGCAGATGCAGATGCAAATGCTATGAAATGAAATGCAAAATAGCTAAGAAAAACACAGATAAAACACAGCACCAATCCCCGGCAGCGGCGCCAAAAACTTGGTGGGCTTGTAAAAGGTCCTAAAAATTTATCCCCGGCAGCGGCGCCAAAAACTTGGTAGGCCAGGAAATGTGTATAAAAATGATGCAATGGAAACGGGCCTACAGTAATACCGCAAGTGCACGGTCGTCAGTTGTAGCTCGTGCAAGTACGGGTCGATCCACAGAGATTGGGTGTGTTTCGGAAAAGTGTCTTAGCTAATTGGGTTCCTAGATTTGCTTTAGGCTTAGAAGCCCTTTGGAAGTATTGGGCTTAATGTACTATTGGGTTTGAATGCCCTTTGAATGGATTGGGCTTAGTGGGTTTGTAAACATAAAATGAACTGAGCTTGGGCTCAGTTGTCTTTAAAGTGCAAATGGGCTTTGGTTTTGGGAAACTGGTTTGAGCCTTGGGCTCAACAGTTCAATTTGATTTGGGCTTGGTTTTTGAAAGTTGGGCTCTGTTTCAGTGAGCTGATTTGAGCTTTGGGCTCAGCAGTTCAACTATGAGTTGGGCTTAACAGAGAACTAGGCTTTGGCCTTGGTCT
>NW_020628319.1:0-462 GCF_003573695.1 Papaver somniferum
AACCATGCCAGCAGCACCACCGTGTAGATAACATACCATGCCAGCTACACCTCCGCGCCAAGGCATGCCAACCATGCCAGCCGCACCACCGTTCCAATGGCATACCATGCCAGACACATCTCCACGCAAAGGCATGCCAACCATGCCAGCCACACCACCGTGCCAATGGCATACCATGCCAGCCACATATCCGCGCCAAGGCATGCCAACCATGCCAGCCGCACCACCGTGCCAATGGCATACCATTCCAGCCATATCTCCGTGCCAAGGCATGCCAACCATGCCAGCCGCACCACTGTGCCGATGGCATACCATGCCAACCACACCTCCGCGCCAAGGCATGCCAACCATGCCAGCCGCAACACCGTGCCAATGGCATACCATGCCAGCCACATCTCCATTTCCAAGGCCATGCCGCTGGCTGCCAAATGAAGGGTTGCGACAATCAACGACTACCCTTCC
>NW_020628320.1:0-290 GCF_003573695.1 Papaver somniferum
TCCAATCTGATATATTTGACACCTCAAACCTGGCCCGGAGCAGAACATCGGTTCTGTATATGGTAATCTTGTAACCAGAGTTAAGTGATAGGTTGCAGTTTCATCCAAGTTGATATATTTGACATCTCGAACCTGTCCCGGATGAGAACATCAGGTCTGTATATGGTAATCTTGCAACCTGAGTTAAGTGATAGGTTTCAGTTTCATCCAATATGATATATTTGACACCTCGAACCTGGCCTGGATGAGAACATCGGGTCTGTATATGGTAATCTTGCAACCAGAGTTAA
>NW_020628321.1:0-669 GCF_003573695.1 Papaver somniferum
GAAGTAATGGTGGCACTAAGCCAAGAACAGTGAAAATTGATATAGGAAAAATGGACAGTGGAAAATGAAGAAAAACAGTGGCCAATGGCCAAAGGCAGTGATGGTGTGGCAGTGACAGTGACAAAAGAAAGGCAATGGCCAAGGGCCAAAGGCAAAGGAAGAACAGGGCACAAAACAGTTATGAAAGGCCAAGAGTGAAGAAAGAACAAGATACAAAAAATGAAAGGCAAAGTTGGGAGCCTAGGCATACAACTAGAGTGGGAAGAGAACTAGTTTGCTCACAGTCACTAGTGAGCACTAGTTTCTCCCCACTGCTCAATCAATCCAATGCTTCAAAGGCTTTAGCCTAACATTCACACAAAACAGTAAACATCACAACTAGGTTATGAATCCACCTTGTGACCTAGCCAGATGGTGTAATTCTATGTTAAATCCCTGTCCCTAATGGAGATAGGTGAAGGTTCAAGCCTTCCTATGTTCCAGGGCATACATAAATGGAATGGAAGGAGAAGAAGCTTGCTAATGAGCACTAAATTCCTCCATTTCTCAATTAGCTTAATTTACAAGAATTATAACCTAACATTCCACCTCTAACAGTGACTTAAGGCATCATCTCAGCCTAGCTATACAAATACACATGAGAGCTCACATAACAGCAACAACAACAAA
>NW_020628322.1:0-462 GCF_003573695.1 Papaver somniferum
AGAGGGTGAGACCCTAGCTAGATACTTGGAGAGATTCAATGAATTATTGCTCCAATGTCCCCATCATGGTTATGAAAAATGGAGACTTGTGCAAATTTTATATGAAGGTCTAGATGTGTCCACCCGAACAACGGTTGAGTCAATGTGCAATGGTCTTTTTGTAAATAAGACTGTTGATGCGTCTTGGGACTTCCTGATTGAAGTAGCTGAGAAGACGCAACAGTGGGAATCCATTCGTGAACCTAAAAAGACTACACCTATAGCTAGAGTCCATAGGATTGAGTCTGATTTTGAAGGAAGTGCAAAGATGGCTGCACTAGCAAGAAGAATAGAAGCGTTAGAACTACAGAAAAACGCAAACCCTTCTCCCACTACCTTTTGTGAACATGTCGAAATGGCTATCTGTGCTCTATGTAATGGATCTGATCACCAAGTCAATGAGTGTCCGGAAATGCATGCATT
>NW_020628323.1:0-2226 GCF_003573695.1 Papaver somniferum
TCTTGTACTTTGAGCTTGAACCACCACCTAAGCCAAATTCCTCCTTTGCACTTGCACCACCGGAATCGCTATTTGTCGATCTTCTAGCATCACCACAAACAACTTCTTCATATGATTTATATAATTTTCTGCATGACTTGCATCAAACTACTTCGTCGCTTAACCACTCATTATCCCACCTTAGTAGAATACTTCTTCTTCGATACATGTCTAACACTTGACATTATTTGATGTGAGCCATCAAATAATTCCAGGCGGATTTCACCAACTCTAAGAACCAACAATCTTGAGTCATCCTCCATGTAGACAAAACGTACTACAAACTTCATATGTTGTGTATGAATGATTGTCACTTAGCACCACCATGATTCAAAACATTCTCTTGAGAATACTTACAGATGCCAGTTGAACCCACGAACGAACTTCTCTTGCAAAGAAAACACCTCAACACGAATCATAGTCACATCAAGCAAAGTTGTCGAATCTTTCTTAATATCGTCCTATTCTTTGTTCGGTCTTGAATTACTCATCATATTCACTATCTATATCATTCCGCTACGAACCAAGATTTTCTCTTCTTTGAGATCTCTTGTTCAAATTACCAAATCAGTGTCATCTTTATCCACCTTCACCGCACCACTTGTCGGGAAACCGAGGTTACATTAATCTCGAACAGGCATGTTTCCATAGAAGTCAGTTCCATGAAACATCCTACTTTAGAAAACTAGCTTGAATCCTCCACTTACATCTTTAGATTAGCATGATCGGATAATACTAGCATGAATATATGATAAATACAATAATAGAAAATCACACACGGCACAAAGATTACGTGGTTCACCTTTTGTAGGCTACATCCACGGCCAAAACCACCCCGAGAATCTTCATTATCATAACAAGTTATTACATCGTCACACATCATATAATCAACTAGTTATATAACCCACTAGCGCTAAACGTTAGAAACAATAAGACATATTGCGAAGAGTTTACCTCTTCATTTATTCTTTTTCTTCCAGAAACCTCCACCGCCATGGTTGCTTCGACTTTAGACAAGAACATGAAGAACATCATGAGTTCTAGCTTCCCCCATATGAACCCTAGAAACCCTAGATTTCTCCCATATCCGTTCTCACTACAAGTCACTCTTCTCACAAAGATTTTGCACAATCACCAACCATTGTAGGACACAACGGTTGTGACCCAAACACTCTCATAAAGAGAGGATTCTACAAGAGAATGAATTTCTACTCACAATATAAGCCCTCTTATATAGTAGACAAATCCTTGCTTCCCAAGTCTTAGGACTCCTAAAAATAGACTCACACCTTAATTAGGAAATTTTAAACTTCAAAAATACTCCTCCAAACCGTCATACAAGTTTCCTAATCCAAACAAACCTTGTCGACATTCCAAACCCGAAACTACCCTTTAGCCACGGTTTTGACAGCATTAGATCACTATTTCTGCTTCAAAAACAGTCACCTAAAGTCCAATTTCAGCCCTATAGTTTTGTATACGGAACAAAACCCCAACAATCACCACCATTTGTGACGTGAACAAAACCATCGTCTTCACTCCAGCAAGGCATGAATGTTTACCACCTTTTATGAGGGCATCCTCTCGGATATCATCACTAGCACGAATCAAAATTGTCTTGTACTTTGAGGTTGAACCACCACCTAAGACAAATTCTTCCTTTGCCCTTGCACCACCAGAATCGCTATTTGTCGATCTTCTAGCATCACCACAAACAACTTCTTCATATGATTTATATAAGTTTCTGCATGACTTGCATCAAACTACTTCGTCGCCATAACCACTCGTTATCCCACCTTAGTAGAATACTTCTTCTTCGACACATGTCTAACACTTGACATTATTTGATGTGAGCCATCAAATAATTCCAGACGGATTTCACCAACTCCAAGAACCAACAATCCTGAGTCATCCTCCATGTAGACAAAACGTACTACAAACTTCATATGTTGTGTACGAACGATTGTAACTTAGCACCACCATGATTCAAAATATTCTCCTGACAATACTTACAGATGCCAGTTGAACACATGAACCATCTTCTCTTGCAAAGAAAACACCTCAACACGAATCATAGTCACATCAAGCAAAGTTGTCGAATCTTTCTTAATATCGTCTTATTCTTTGTTCGGTCTTGAATTACTCATCATATTCACGATCTATATCATTCCGCTATGAACCAAGATT
>NW_020628324.1:0-2186 GCF_003573695.1 Papaver somniferum
TCCACGTCTAAATAAGCTTGGGATACTTTAGAGACTGTATTTGAAGGTAACACCAGCGAAAAGGAAGCTAGGCTTCAAAACCTTAATTCCGAATGGGAAAACCTTCATATGGCACAAGAAGAATCATTTGATGAATTTTATTACAAAATTTCTGAAATTGTTAATGCATCATATGCATTGGGTACGACTATTCCTGAAAAAGAAATTGTGATGAAGATTCTCAGATCGCTGCCATCGAAATACGAATCTAAAAAACATGCCATATCGTTGACGAAAATAATCTTGACACTCTTTCGTGAACTACGCTTGTTGGGAAGCTTAAAATTTTCGATCACGAACTGAAATCAAAAGATAAACATCTCTTGTCTAGTAGTCATATTACTACTCCTGATGGAAAATCTCACCTCTTTCAATCGATTGATAAGAAAAATGAGAATTGATTTATTTCTACGTTGTCTTGTCTTATACAACAACTTAAGAAAATTCTTAGACGAAGAAAAATAAAGTCTCAAAAAGAGGTTCGATCAATCAAACAGAGGGGTAAGAGAGTTCAGAAAAATTGTACTAGCGAAACTGGTCTCATGAGTGTTCTTACTTCCAAAGGTCCAGATATTGAGGTGAATAAGATAACTAAAGCATGGATGAATACTCTTGATTTTTTTCTTGAGGATGAAATCCATGATTGTACTCTTAATATCTTTGCTGAAAATCACAATCGTGATTCTTATACGACATGCCGAATTACTACGACTATGTCTCATAAGCCGTGTCAGCAAATGTCACCTGACTATGTATCACTCTTTAGTCATCTTGACAACATGGGTGATACAGGAAAATACAAGATGCTACCAAAATTCTCGGGTTCCTTGTGTGAAAATCAGGATCATCTTAGCACGAGTGATCAAAAGCATTTCTTGTCTGCTAAACGTTGTGTGCAGAAGAAGAATAAGAAATCTTCTATGAAATCGTTTTTTCCTAAAAAAGGTGATTTCTAGAACGATGCAGGATTTGCATAAATCAACACTCAAGTTCTTCAAAACTCTAATTAAAAGGGAAGAGAATGATGTGCATAACTCATCCTTCTTACAGAATAAGCAGAAACTCTAGTTAACAAACAATTTCTCCCCTCATGAGAAATATCCCAGTCCTATATTGGATTGGAATAATTATGATCTGTAATCTTGTTATTTATGATTCTTTCATCTATCCCTCTTAGACAAGAATCATGATTTTCAAGAGGGGTGTGTTGGAATGTGTCTGTTAAGTTTCTAGTAGTATTCGTTTTCCTCTTGTACCGTTAATTGTTCATGAACGGTTTTCTTCTCTTTAAAAGACTTTTCCTGGAGATAACCGAATTCTGCTAGGGTTTGGTAAAAGGTCTTTTTTGTAATTTCTCCATCTTCAGTCCTTTAAAGTGAAGTTTCTCCTCACATGTATAGTCATTTCATTTGCCTTCTCTATCATGTTCCCTTCTAGTATTTCAATCACAGAAAGTGATGTGTTATGACAAGCGTATCTCATCCTCTGATGAGAATCCTCCTGTCTCACAGTTTGATAAGCTCTCCTTAACCATGAATCTTGTCTTGGATCAAGTACGTGCTCTGAAAAGCGAACTTGAAGCTTCCTCAAGAGACTTGAAGCAAAGATGGATAATCTTGAATCTAGGGTTGATCTAATCGAAGATGAGCTTGATGAATATAGGGAATATGAGAAGAATTTTTCAAAGTAAGTGAAATGCATTTTCGAAGTTTTGTTTTGTTTCCTAGTATGTCTTATTTTTGGCTTAGTTGGAAGAATAACTAGTGCTTTGAATAGCAATGATTGTGACTACACATAGCTATTGTTTTCATCTTCTTGTTTTTAGGTTTTTTGGTTTTAAATTCTAAAACTATTTGGAGGATGATGTTTTGCAGTATTTAATATTTATGATTTGATATATTGCAACTTGTTATGGGATATTGGTGTTTACGTCCGTGAACTATGTTGTCCCATATTTTGTCAAAAGTAAAGTCTTTCGTATGTTGATAAAAGAATGAATAGACTTTTGACAAATACAAAAGTTAAGCCTATATTGTCAATCTTTGATGGAAGATAGGTTAAAATATTTTGTGTTTAAGGATTATGTCTATTAATTATTTTTATACATATAATGATTAAAGATAGAATGATTCCTTGTGTATTCCACA
>NW_020628325.1:0-292 GCF_003573695.1 Papaver somniferum
TCCACTGACCGCCAGGTTTCGATCTCGGACCAGGTATATGCCTCGAAGTCGACGAAAATGTGTCTGTTTAACATATACAGGGAATATATTCTTGAGGAATCTTTCCAGTACATGGTTGGATTCGTCTTTCTTACTAAGTAAGCGACTTATAGTAGTCCACTGACCGCCAGGTTTCGATGTCGGACCAGGTATATGCCTCGAAGTCGGCGAAAATGTGTATGTTTAACATATACAGGGAATATATTCCGGAGGAATCTTTCCAGTATATGGTTGGATTCGTCGTTCTTACGAA
>NW_020628326.1:0-434 GCF_003573695.1 Papaver somniferum
AAACACAAAGAGAAAATGGATTAAACATTCTACCTCAATTCTATTAATCCTCCACTGAGTTTCCATAGTCTTCCTCTCTAAAATAAGTCCTAGTTTTATCTCCTTCTTCTCCATAACTTTTAGTTTTCTCCTCTCTAAAATTCCTTTCCTAAACTTTTTGTTATAAAAATCTTAATATTACTAATGTTTAGTTCTTTTAATTATCTATTCATTTTCTCCTAATTTTATTTATTATTAATTATTTTATTTCCACCCGAACTTGTAGCCTTTCTAGTTCAATCAACCCACCTAAGCTAAGACCAAAGAACAACAACCTAAGACACAAGGTCAGCTAATTTCGGTATAACCTGACCCAAAACCGTAACTAAAAGTACAGGGTTTTACATTTTTTCTCTTACGTGCATATGTATAAAATCCAATTTCTAAGATATTAG
>NW_020628327.1:0-551 GCF_003573695.1 Papaver somniferum
TAAACCCGCTGATAGGAGATTTGCGGGTGTTTAGAATCTTACCTCCCGTTCCAGACGGGCAAAGAACCGCTGAAGTCGACTCGGGCCACAACTTCTATGTCATGTACGAACCCGAGCGGCCGAGGCGATATCGTAATCGCCGTCCTTCTCTGCACACAATTCATATTTAAACTACCCTTCCGTAGGGTTTAAAATAATGTCCCAAAGTTTAAAGTCCAAAGTGTCCAAAAAGAAAAGAAAAATTACAAAAATTAAAAATAAACCCTAATACAGTTTTTTCTATAAAAGGAAGAAATAAACAAAATCCTAAAAATTAAACAAAAATAAAATTGTCTTCTTTTCAGTTCTTTTCGCTTTGTCTATTGTTTCAATCCCCAAGGTCTTTAGTCTCCAATTTCTTTTTGATTCAAAACTTGCAATAAATAGACAAATACCCAAAAACGTAAAATAGAACAAGAAGAATAAAACTAAAAACAAAAACAAAACCTAAAATAAATCTAAAACCCTAACCTAAACACAAATCCGCGTCGGCGGCGCCAAAAATTGATGTG
>NW_020628328.1:0-562 GCF_003573695.1 Papaver somniferum
TATTCAACACTATTTCTCTTTCCAGATATATCTCGAATGTCAACTAGTAGCGAGATTTCAGCCAAAATTTTCGCGGAATGGTTCAGTGAGATTGGTTTATTTTTCTGATCCAACGGCTGAGATGGTTGCAACGTTCCATTCAGCGCGTCCCCAGAGAACGGTTCAACACATCTAGATGCTAAATTAGAATTTCCAGAAAACTTAGGGGGTTATCCTAACTGACGTGGCCTTCCAATCTAGATGCTAGATTGGAAGGCCGTAAGACTAAGCCTTACCAAATAATGAACGAAGAAGAAGTGAATGCTATAAAAGGATAAAATAGGGATTTAATAAGATATGTTTCTGTGTTGAACTTAATTTTTACCCCTGGAGGGTACTTGTGCAAGTCCCGTCAATACCGACGGTATATATAACATTCCCATTATCCTATCACAAGAACCGTTTTTCGGGCACCACTCTTTTTTGGTGGGGACAATTATGTGATAAAAATATCTACCCTGCACTTATAAAGGGTGTCCTAAAAAGTGGAAATGACTAACCTATCCTTAACCTAATAACCACA
>NW_020628329.1:0-654 GCF_003573695.1 Papaver somniferum
ACACCTCCAGCTTATTCACGTGAAGAAGAAGATAACTCTTCTTATTAAATTTACGTTAAATAGCTAATTAGGGTTAATTAACACTTAATTAATCTAATTTAGGTTAGATTAAGTTTTACTATTACCATCCCTCAAAACTTACTAAGGGCAACTCATCAGAGGTCAGGTCCGGTCAAGTCAACGGTCGCGGTCAACTAAAGTCAACGGAGACGGTCAACGGTAGTTTGACTGATTTTGATTCCATCTTTTGAGTCTCTTATCTTCTTCGTCCGGAGTCCGATCGACACGGTCTAATAGTCCATTTCGCATAACTTTTCGAGATCTATCCAATGGTACTAATTGTTTGTCCAAATTATTATTTTATTAATTGTTGTTAAATTTATTGTTCATATTTATTTAATTACGTCATTGTCGGCTAAATCGTCGCTTGACAGGTCTAATAACGTTGACGAGGTTGAGAACCCTTACAAAAGTCATGAGAGAATTTGGCATCAGATTTACCCGTAAGTTTTTTCTGTTTGTACCCAAGTTGGCGCATCACACGGCGAAATGCTACATTGTCATGCCTTGCAAAGTTAACTCCTCTTTCGTTCTTATATGGGTCAAACACTACATCTTCGACAGCGATAGAGTCCAAAGCCTCTCTCATGGCGA
>NW_020628330.1:0-870 GCF_003573695.1 Papaver somniferum
CTTGGAAATTCGTTAAAGAATGATAATAATAAATCCCTAAAAAAATGAAGATCAACTTTGAATGTTCTCTAAAAAGCCTTGAAAGCTCTAGAAAACCCTGAAAACTCTAAAAGGCCCTAAAATGTCTACAGAGCTCTGAAAAATCTAAAGTGCTCTGAAAAACTCTGAAAAGCTCTGAAAAAGCTTTAACTTAATTATATTTCGTAGCACAAGTATCAATTAGCCAGGGGATTCTTTAAACCAACTGAAAGTAACTTAATTCTTTATAAAGAATGATACTAACAAAATTCCCTACAATAATGAAGATTATCTTTGAATGTTTCCTAAAAACCCTAAAGGGAAGAGCTATGAGAAACTCTAAAAAGCAGAATAAGACTCTTAAAAGCTTTGAAAAGCTTAATTTTAATTATACTCCGTAGCACTCGGATCTACAAGCTAGGAGATTCGTTAAATAATGACAATAACAAATCCTTACAATAGTGAATATCAACTTTGAATGTTCTCTAAAAAGCCTTGAAAACTCTAAAAAAACCCTGAAAACTCTAAAAAGCTCTAAAATATCTAAAGAGCTCTGAAAAATTCTAAAAAGCTCTGAAAAAGCTTGAAGTTAATTATATTTAGAAGCACTAGTATCTACTAGCCAGGGGATTCTTTAAACCCAACTGAAAGTAACTTAGTTCTTTATGAAGAATGATACTAACAAAATTCCCTATAATAATGAAGATTATCTTTCAATGTTTCCTAAAAACCCTAAAAACACTAAAGACTCATGAAAGAGCTCTGAGAAACTCTAAAAAGCTCATGAAGACTCCAAAAAGCTTAAATTTAATTATACTCCGTAGCACTGGGATCTACAAGCTTGGAAATTCT
>NW_020628331.1:0-1002 GCF_003573695.1 Papaver somniferum
TGTTTTTACCAAGAGCAATCTTAGCTTTTATAAATACAAAGATAAGGATTTACAACGGCAGAGAAGTACGAATATGCGGTTTTAGCTATCGGACAGTGATGATAGAGTTTGTGAACCATTTTGGACCAGAACACTAGCCTCTATATGAAACATGCCATAATTAACAAGGGTTCATACACACACAAAGAAAAAAAGAAAAAGAAGAAAGTAAACTAGAGATCATTTAACTCACTTAGGGAGAGAGAGTGTTTAATAACAAAAAAAATAACGGAGTCACATAGTGAAAGATGCCATCATGATCAACGAGTAGACGCATCTGAATATCATGTTGACCATGTAGGCAGTGGCCATGAATGATACAACTATATGTGGTTACATTTCCTTTACTAATTAACCATCTCGTCCAGGAGTCTCTTTGCCGCATTCAAGCAGCCTGAATTGCAAAATATAAGTGTAAACAACTACATCCGAATCATACAACATTCAAATATCTATGTATTTCATTGACGAGAACCAGAGCTTCATCAATAAACAGAACAGAACAACCTACTCTGACCTTGGAACTAGGTTTACAGTTTACTTGAGTTTAGGGTTCGAAAAAAGTCAAAACTAGGAACCGACTATTAATTCTGGTCAAAACTAGGAACCGCCTGGAAACATTACCCAGATAGACTCGAACACTGTTTCCTAGTAGCTCTATAAGTTTTTTTTTCCCTTATATATACATGGGCGCATGCATATAGCTCTTGTATCCCAGTTTTCATTGTTTCTTGATCCGCTTCTTGAAATAAAGAGTTTCATCAGTTTTTTCCTTTTCTTTCATGTTTCATCAGATAAGTAAATTCATTGAAGCCGTTTCAGGTAAAGAGAAGAAGAAAAATTGAAGTTCGTATTAAGTTTTTCTTCGACGATTTGGTATAAGCATGGAGTATTGTAGTTATACTCTGATTGATAAAGTTGGCGAAGGAACCTTCGGATACGTATGGAAAGCTATAGATAATC
>NW_020628332.1:0-464 GCF_003573695.1 Papaver somniferum
ATGCACAATCAGTAGGGGGAGAGATTCGATCCTGAGACCTAACCCTCCAGGCCCAAAATGCTTAACCACTGGGCCAAGCTCGAATTGTTGATATAAATGTACAAAAGAATTATTTTAAAACATATATCTCAACAATCCCCCACTTATATTTTTAAAATCATTGAGCAAGATCTGTATAGTTATGTGCATAATAAAATGTATCTTTCGATTTTGAACCTTTACATAGTATTAAAAATTCTCTGAACTCTGACACAGAGTAAACACATGAAATTGAACTCTATGTAGAGAACAAATTACTTAAAACACACATAACTATACTAAGAGTAAAGTCTTAAATGCCAGCACATTACGGCCCTGTGCTTATCCCAATTTTAATGAATGTTTTAGAGAACTGCCCATGTTCTCATAGAAAGCGGCCACACTTTCTCATTCACATAGGTGAGTCTATCAAAGGTACTCCTGTA
>NW_020628333.1:0-669 GCF_003573695.1 Papaver somniferum
AGTTTCTAGCATTCCAGGTGACATCTATTAATTCTTTAACTTTAGAGGACTATGAGTTATTGATAACAACCCTACTATGAAACTAAGCATTCACTTATACTTCTGTGTATTCTTTTGAACCATCCTCTTAAATGTTAAATTTTTTGTATATTATTAGATGTTTTAAACAGTTTCTAGCATTCCAGGTGACATCTATTATTTCTTTAACTTTAGAGGACTATGAGTATTTGATAACAAGCCTACTATGAAACTAAGCATTCACCTATACTTATGTGTATTCTTTTGAACCATCCTCTTAAATGTACCAGTTTTTGTATATTATTAGATGTTTTAAACAGTTTCTAGCGTTCCATTTGACGTCTATTAATTCTTTAACTTTAGAGGACTATGAGTTATTGATAACAAGCCTACGATGAAACTAAGCATCCACCTATACTTCTGTGTATTCTTTTGAACCATCCTCTTCAATGTACAATTTTTTGTATATTATTTGATGTTTTATACAGTTTCTAGCATTCCAGGTGACATCTATTAATTCTTTAACTTTAGAGGACTATGAGTTATTGATAACAACCCTACTATGAAACTAAGCATTCACCTATACTTATGTGTATTCTTTTGAACCATCCTCTTAAATGTACAAGTTTTTGTATATTATTAGATGTTTTA
>NW_020628334.1:0-296 GCF_003573695.1 Papaver somniferum
ATTACCATATACAGACCTGATTTTCTCGTCCAGTTGAGGTTTGAGGTGTGAAATATATCAGATTTGATGAAACTGCAACCTATTACTGAACTCATGTTGCAAGATTACCATATATAAACCCGATGTTCTCGTTCAGGTGGGATTTGAGGTGTGAAATATATCAGATTGAAAGAAACTGCAACCTATTACTAAATTCAGGTTGCAAGATTACCATATACAGACCCAATTTTTTCGTCCAGTGGAGGTTTAAGGTGTGAAATATATCAGATTGGATGAAACTGCAACCTATTACTAAA
>NW_020628335.1:0-291 GCF_003573695.1 Papaver somniferum
ACACCTAGAACCTCGGGTGGACAAGAACATCCAGTTTCTATATGGTAATCTTGCAACCTAGGTTAAGTGATAGGTTGCAGTTTCATCCAATCTGATATATTTGACACCTCGAACCTCGTCTGGACCAGAACATCGGGTTTGTGTATGGCAACCTTGTAACCTGTGTTAAGTGATAGGATGCAGTTTCATCCAATCTGATATATTTGACACCTCGAACCTCGCTCGGACCAAAACATCGGGTCTGTATATGGTAATCTTGCAACATCACTTACGTGATAAGTTGTAGTTTCA
>NW_020628336.1:0-515 GCF_003573695.1 Papaver somniferum
TCAAATCATAAAAATGTCCATATTTACATTCCTAACAATCCAGGCACAAATCGTGCAACAATATATGGGAAAGATTAATGTAAGCCAATTTTCTAAACAAAAATATGAATATATTCCTATATAAGTTATCTTATGCCACATGGCCGGGAAAAAATGGCGACAATTAATTAAATCGTATTTGGTATTAATTTTTGGTTCGGAAAGGACACCTAATAGTACTTTTTTTGTTTATTTTTGGTTAGAAGCGGATCCTGTCTTTAAATCATTTTCAAAGAAAATAAAAAATGACTGATAAATTGGGCGGGCTTTTCCCCCCAAGTATCTTTATTACCATTTTTATGAAATCTCGAGTTGACTATTTTCGCAGATGAAAAAACATTTCTTTAAATCCTTACACCAGACTTTTCTTTCTCGTTTCATCTTCTCTTTACAGACAAAAAAAAGAAAGAAAAAAGATTCATCTTCTTTCCTGCTCCCATATGGTCCAAAAATAGGGATCCTTGAACAAATCCAAA
>NW_020628337.1:0-516 GCF_003573695.1 Papaver somniferum
TCAAATCATAAAAATGTCCATATTTACATTCCTAACAATCCAGGCACAAATCGTGCAACAATATATGGGAAAGATTAATGTAAGCCAATTTTCTAAACAAAAATATGAATATATTCCTATATAAGTTATCTTATGCCACATGGTCGGGAAAAAATGGCGACAATTAATTAAATCATTTTTGGTATTAATTTTTGGTTCGGAAAGGACACCTAATAGTATCTTCTTTTGTTTATTTTTGGTTAGAAGCGGATCCTGTCTTTAAATCATTTTCAAAGAAAATAAAAAATGACTGATAAATTGGGCGGGCCTTTCCCCCCAAGTATCTTTATTACCATTTTTATGAAATCTCGAGTTGACTATTTCCGCAGATGAAAAAACATTTCTTTAAATCCTTACACCAGACTTTTCTTTCTCGTTTCATCTTCTCTTTACAGACAAAAAAAAGAAAGAAAAAAGATTCATCTTCTTTCCTGCTCCCATATGGTCCAAAAATAGGGATCCTTGAACAAATCCAAA
>NW_020628338.1:0-1761 GCF_003573695.1 Papaver somniferum
TTCCATCAATATTTGCATAATGACATACAATAGGCTTAAAACTTTTGTAATGTCAAAAGTTCATTCATTCTTTTATCAATACATGCATATCGACATATGAAAGACTTAACTTTTGACAAGGTATGAGATAATCATAGTTCACGGACGCAAACACACATATCCCATAACAAATTGCAATATATAAAACCATAAAGATTAATACTGCAAAAATCATCTTCCAAGCAATTTTAGAATTTAAACCAATAAACCTAAAAACATGAAGATGAAAACGTTGGATATAGCTATGTGTAATCACAATAATGGCTATTCCAAACTCTAGTTATTCTTCTAAACAAACAAGAAAAGAAGATTTACTAGACCTAACAAAAAATCAACAGGATAATAAACAAAATCAGACTCCTATGCCAAACCCAAACATGAACTGAAGTCAAATAGACGGTTCACAATCCTCATGAGTCTTGAGGTCTTTGAGCTTGTGATCGACTGCAAATGCTGCATCTTTAGAGAAGATATCCTCATTGAGAAGGTCTTTAACTTGTGCTTTTATGAGACCAAGGTCAGAAGTAACCTTTTTCAACTCATTTTTTAACACATCAAGACTTTTCAATGTATCAACAAGCTGCAGTTTTTCTTCCTCAAAGTATTTAAGAAAATCATGAACCACTTCAGCAGAAACCATATCCCCATTCTCAATATCCTCATGTGTGTAGGCATAGTAACATGAGGCATTGGGATGATCATCTTCTACAAGGGTTCTTTTCTTCCTCCCTTTGGACTCGAAACCCATACCTTTATCAAGAAACCATCTTGCAAACCCATAAGAGCGTGAAGGTGAAGAGGAAGACATTCTTGACAATCCCAAAATCAAAATAAATCCCAGAGTATAAATGGCTCAAGGGATAGGTATTTAAACGGTTTCCTAGGGATGGTAGCTTTTTAGGGTTTCCAAAATTGATTCGTAACAATAACACGGGTACCCGTACGAACACAACCCGACCCAAGGAAATTAAGAACACAAAAAGGTCGTATTTTTCGACACAAAGAATTTTTGCTACGTGAACATTTTCACAAGGATTTTTTTGGCTCAATAAATTTTAAATCTTCATAGAGAAACAATTTAGAGCACAAAAGTAGCAGGCAACATAGTTGCAACGAAAACTTCTTTAATAAAATGAGAACAACAAACAAACGACATTAAACACAATCAATACTTTAGAAAATTTGTCTGCGAACAATAGTTTAGCTATGGACGATAAGAAAATAGCTCAACTAAACAGAAGCAATTTTGCCAAAAATATACCTGATTATTGACACATCTTACTCAACAGGATTTTTATGAGTAAGTTCTTTAACCCTTGTTGAAAATGCGGGGGTACAACAACCACATCCAACAATTCGTTTGTCAATCTGAGAGGACTTACTCAAATACACTTTCTAGAGAATCAACTAGACAGTCAGATTTAATCTAGATTAAAGTATATCAAAGAGTGTAATATCTCTAACTCTTAATTCAATCCGCAATCAATAAATAGAAATATGCGAGCCTGATTGAATATAAGAGGAATTACTTGAACGGTACCAAAAACCAATATTCAAGTGTCAATCAATGTAAATCAAAAACCAAAGGCGGAATATTCTAATTGATTGATCTTAACGCACAACCTGTGATATTTCAATTATATAACAAAATATAATGCGGAAAAGAAATAACACAAACACCATAATTTTGTTAACGAGGAAACCGCAAATGCAGAAAAACCC
>NW_020628339.1:0-471 GCF_003573695.1 Papaver somniferum
ACCCCTTTCCATCGACCAATCTGGTCGCTCTAAATGCGCCACACACATTTAGAATGAGGCCGAACCCATGTTGCTTGTCGGCCCCCTTTCCATCGACCAATCAGGTCGCTTTAAATCCGCCAAGGCGTACTGGAAGTGTGGCCACGCCCTTGCTTGCCGACCCCTTTTCCATTGACCAATCAGGTCGCTCAAAATGCGCCACACACATTTAGAATAAGGCCGAACCCATGTTGCTTGCCGGCCCCCTTTCCATCGACCAATCAGGTCGCTTTAAATCCGCTACGGCGCGCTGGAAGTGTGGCCACGTCCTTGCTTTCCGGCCCTTTTTCCATCGACCAATCAGGTCGCTCTAAATGCTCCACACACATTTAGAATGAGGTCGGCATCATGCTGCCTGCCAGACCCATTTTCAATCGACCAATCAAGTCGCTTTAAACCCGCCAAACCCTAAAAAATGGCGCCCTTCTATAA
>NW_020628340.1:0-735 GCF_003573695.1 Papaver somniferum
CATTTCTATGTACGTTGATTCAAGAAAATATGAAGCAAGTCAAATTTCACAATAGAAGAAGGATGAAATACCATGCAGAACTAATCTAAATCCTAACTAATTTCATCTATCTTGAATCAAATAGAAAGACAAATCCAACACAAAAAGAAAGAGTTCATTAAAATGTTGAATTTTATATACGTGAACTCAAAAAAGTCTACACATTTCGTTATAAGTCGGAAATTGATTTCTGAGACTAAATTGCAAACAAGATAAACTCATCTTTAACAGAAAAAGTCTGAGAAATGTATTGTAATTACAATTAATATGTTCTAAGGCAATACGTCTGGTAAAAATTGCATTTCTATGTACGTTTGATTCAAGAAAATATGAAGCAACTCAAATTTCACAATAGAAGAAGGATGAAAGACCATGCAGAACTAATCTAAATCCTAGCAAATTCCATCTATCTTGAATCAAATATAAAAACAAAGCCAATACAAAAAGAAAGAGTTCATAAAAATGTTGAATTTAATATACGTTAACTCAAAAAAGTCTACAAACTTCGTTATAAGTCGGAAATTGATTCAAATAGAAAGACAAATCCAAATCCTAACAAATTACATTTCTATGTACGTTGATTCAAGAAAATATGAAGCAAGTCAAATTTCACAATAGAAGAAGGATGAAATACCATGCAGAACTAATCTAAATCCTAACTAATTTCATCTATCTTGAATCAAATAGAAAGACAAA
>NW_020628341.1:0-2070 GCF_003573695.1 Papaver somniferum
AAGTGAAGAAGTAAGGAGCTACAACGACAACATCATCCTTCCACTTGAGGTTCGTGATATTTGACTTGAACTGTTTCATTCCCTAACATATCTTTCAAGTCGTGCATATTGAAAACAAAACTGCGAAGCATGAACACTCTAGATAGACATAATATTAAGGAATACAATACGAGGTTTATTGTTTAACCATTAAACTTTGTAGATAAGACATTGACATAATCGTTTGAATGCTATTGTGATTATTTATGAGTATGAGGTGAGGATTTCATCCTAGGAAACAATGTTTCACATGTGTTTTAAGGAAATCAGGTAATAAAATACCCCTGACTCATGGGAACAAACCACTGACTCATATTTTTGAGTCAGATCTGACTCACAAAACAAACATATTGAATCATATCCAGATGAGTCGAGTGATTTCAGTCAGATCCAGATGACTCAGATCCAGACGAGTCAGGTGAGTCAGGAGAAAACAAACATGTTCTAAGTCATAATTGTTTCCAACTAAGTTCCATGAATTTTTTTAGTGCAAAACCTAATGTACTATATGTGTTCGTCTCATGAATACACACGAAGTATGTTAGGACTTACAAAAACAGTTCGCATCTAAAAGTTCCACTAAGAGATAAGTTGGGTGTGCCAACCATTCGATGAACACTGTGTAGGCAAGCACCAACTTTGCATTAAAGGCCGATACTCACCAAACTTTCACGGTGCTAGCAATGGACACATTCATCTTCTTCCAGCAATCACGTCCTTTGACGCCAACACAACTTACTCACAGCGTTGGCTACTTCCAGCTCCACATAAATTCTTCACCGCGCTGGCCTAATGCCAGCGCTAGATAAATCTCCATGTGATCCGACTTAAACTCTTCTATCCCATGGCGCTTGATCTTGCCAGTACCAACTCATCCTGCCTATGTCGCTAGCCTAATGCCAATAATCATCCTGCCTTTGTTGACGTCTTAATGCCACGACCAATTGACCCTTATTTTTTTTCCTTATCCTAACACCGGCGACCCAGCGACCCTTATTCCTATGTCGCTGGACTAATTCCAACAACCCTCATTTTCTAATACTAACACTGGCTAGTACCTTGCTTCATGTTGAACAACTTTATCTTCAGGTTTTAGTCATTGGTAGCGCCAACACCATTCTTATGCATGACTTGATGCAACATCAATACCATTTGAATCATTTACATCTTGATCTCAAATCATCTCATTTAATGTTCAGAGTCGCAAATATTTTTTATAAGTGAGCATCTCAGTTGATAACATCTAAAATACCACTGTTGGTAATTCATAGTATTATCAATTAGCACCCCAGCTTTACAGCTCGTCGTTTACATCATATTCATTATTAATCAACTCCCTATGGAATGTCTGCGACATCATCGAAGCACAACGCTTGGGACATATGTTTATGACATTATCATAGCTTAATGCTCGGGGTATGTCTACGATATTATCTTAGATCAACGCTTAAAACATATCAATACATTCTATTACTAGATTTACTATTTTCACTAGACTTGACACTTATCGGTATACTTAACCACTCAATGAACTTAACAACTTGCCTTACTACTTTAGCAGTTTATTTTCATGACTTAATAAAAATATTAATAGTCCATGACTTTACTATTTTTCTATGAGACATCAAATATGTCGCATCGGATGATTCTCATCGGGTTACTTTCTGAATGTTTACATCAACGTGCGATGTGGAAACACATCCATGAAGAGAAGGTAACAAGTAGTGGGGTGGATAAGAGAATGAGGGGGTACTGGTCATACAGTCTTCTATGACATAATAGACACGACTTTACCACTACCTCCATGACGATCACTTCTCCGTTTCTTCACGACCTCCATAATTTACGAAGAATCAGTGTGCTTACTACGATCATAAATAAATGACTTCATCTATCAAAAATGAGGAATCTCTCAGATCATTTGATTATCAAGTATAGCATTCACATCGTTTTTCAACAACTCCGCACTGTAAAATTCATTACACGATGATTTATTAATATTTTCTGCTTCCCTCCCCCAAGATCAACCCA
>NW_020628342.1:0-915 GCF_003573695.1 Papaver somniferum
TTCTTTATGGTTTGGTCCGGCATCATATAAACCTTTTCCTTTCACGCCATAATCTTTTTCTCCAATTTCTTTGCAACCTTTTCCTTTATCAACAACTCTAATTTTTTGTTCTTGTTTGTAGCAAAATCCCGGACCTTTTCATTTAAAATCAACTTTGCTTGTTGCACTTTCTTGAGTAGGAATATCGATACATTTTTGTTGCACATTTCTACGGCTTGGTTCTCCTTTATCCACATGACATGTTTTTCGTTTGTTTCTACCTTGAAGATCATCCTCTTCCATCTCATCCTCCGTTTCATATTCCTTTCTCAACCGTTCATAACCCGGAGGATTTATTTTCTTTGATTCTTCTTCCAATTCCCTTGCCTTTTTATTTCCTACGTACCTATTTCTTTTGGTAGGAGTCATCCCCTTACCCTTCCCCTTTGGTGGTTCATAGAGGTTAAACCTAAATTGTGGATACACGAAATCTCTCAAGTTACTCAATCATATTTTCCTTTGGTCCCGGCTTAGTGTAGCATATTTCTTGCCTAGAGTTTTTCCAATCTCGGTATCGCCAAACGTTCCTTCAAAATCTCGATCAATTATTGTTTCACGGAATGATAATTGTTTCCAAAAGGGATCAACATCTCGAAGCGGAATCACTTTGTCTTGGTATGTGTCTATAGCATGCCGACATGGGAGTCCCAAACTTGTCATGTTTGGACAAACACACTCTTCTTCATAATCCCTCAATTCAAAATGTTGTAATTCATACATTATCCTATCAATTGCGCGGTGCGAAACTTTAAATGTAATTCCTCTTAGCCACGAATTGTCTAACCATTTGGTGTGTAGTTTACCTTTGCTTTTTTTTAAAAGACTCCGTAACTCGATCGTGATCACGGTGGAAATACGCATCCATGGCTTCGAATA
>NW_020628343.1:0-612 GCF_003573695.1 Papaver somniferum
TCCATGAGATGAGAGACATAAATTAAAATATAAAATAGGGAATGGGAGTGTGGGACCGGAAATGGCTGTGGCATGGCCGGACGGCCAATGGGCGCGGGGCCCAAGGCACTCTTCCCAGTTTTATGTAATTTTGATGATTTTAGATAATTTTTCATAAAATCAAAGGGATTTGTTGAAAATCAAGATATTTTGTTGAAATCAGGGAGTTTTCATGAAATCAGGAAACCAAACACCAAATAATAATAAAATAATGGGCGTGTGGGACCGGCTAGGGCATGGTCGGCCGGCTAGAGCTCGTCCCACAAGTTTTCCTAATTTTTTTAATATTTTCCATGATTTTAGAGAAAATACATGAAATTAGGTAATTTTAGGAAAAATTCATAAAATCAAGAATTTTCATAATTTGAGAAGCAACAATAAAATAATGGGACGTGAGATGTGGGATCGGGCAAGGCCAAGGCATGATCGGCCGGTCGCGGTCCCGCGACACCTTTCCCTAATTTTATTATTTTTTGATAAAATCATGTGATTTAGATAAAAATACATGAAATTATGTAATTTTCATGATTTTAGGGAAAATTCATAAAATCAAGGAATTTTCATAATTTGAGA
>NW_020628344.1:0-499 GCF_003573695.1 Papaver somniferum
TGAGATCCTGAGAAAAAAGAAAAGTTATGGTTGGATGCAAAAAAGCCAATGGCAATCCATGGGTGCTGAGATTAGACCGTGTATCGATTTTTAGGCAAAAAACCATTATTTTTAGGCCCTTGGATGTTTCAATTTGGAGTTTTTTGTTTGTGGTCATGAGTTAAAAACAGTTTTGACTCTAGATAACTGATTTTTGCTTGGTGTCTCAGACTCTCGTGCCATTCAATTTTCAATGAAATTAGGGAAACTCCGTCATTAGCAACAACAAAAAGAAAATTGATACTCAAAATTTTATGTGATTGTGGTGAGCATTGAGAATCTCAGTTCAGAAGTTCTTTGACTACCTGAGAATCACTTGTTGGTACCATTATTTGTATCCATTTTTGGCATTTTAGATTTCAGATTTTGGACTGGCAAAGCTCGTCGGGAAAACAGGTGAAGGAGAAGTACATTGGTTTTTAAGATGAAGAATTAGAAGGTATATCAATTTACCCTGTCC
>NW_020628345.1:0-296 GCF_003573695.1 Papaver somniferum
GGCACGTTTCCCATTCCTCCATTAATTTCCTTCTCTTTCTTTCGGGTATATTAAGGAGAGAAAGAAAATTAATTTCATTCTTCCTAAACATTCTCTCGGTTTTCATTCTTCGTTCTTCAACCCTTAAATTCCCTGTCAGTCTTCGTTCTTCCGCCCTTAAATTCTCTGTCAGTCTTCATTCTTCAGCCCTTAAATTCTCTCCACCTTAACATTAATCACGCTTGCCTCCTCTTTATTTCTGATTTGTTCTTTCTGCTGCTGTTTTTGCTGGTAAGTTTTTCTTTTCTTTGTTTCCA
>NW_020628346.1:0-892 GCF_003573695.1 Papaver somniferum
TGGAGTCTTATGAGACAACACAGGAGTCGGTAACTTGTTGATAATATAAGTAGCAGCAAGTACACATTCACCCCAAAAACGAAGTGGAAGATTAGCCTGAAAACGCAATGCTCTAGCTACATTGAGCAAATGACGGTGTTTCCTTTCAACAATGCCATTTTGTTGCGGAATGTACACGCAACTAGTTTGATGTAAGATTCCTTGTTGGTGAAACCATGATTGTAGTTCATTGGATTTGAACTCGGATCCATTATCAGACCGGAAAGTCTGGAGTTGAGGGATAATCAACGAATTGATGCTAGATGAAATGGTAGAGATCTTTCGACCAAACTGTTTGACAACAAAGTTTAAAAAATAATGAAGATATTTTAAATTTTCTGATTTGGATTTCATCAAAAATATCCAAGTGCAGCGCGAATAATCATCCACAATTGTCAAAAAATAGTTAGCACCAGTCAGAGAGGGAGTTGAGAAAGGTCCCCATATGTCAGCATGAATCAATTGGAATGGATATTTAGATAAAGAAATACTTTTATTAAACTTGAGACGAGTCTGTTTAGTGCCAGGGAATACATCGCAACCATGACTACATGAAGAACTAATGCAAAGGGAAATTACGAGATAAAAACTTAAAGCAATCCACACCCGGATTCCCTAGACGACAATGCCATGTATCAACAGGCTTATTTGCAGCTAATGATAAAGCAAATGGTTGAAAACAAAAGTGATATAGTCCTACCACATGCTTACTCCATCCAATCACTTTGTTGGTTTGACGATCCTGAAACACACAAGATTCGTGTGAGAACTGAACACAACAATTAGATGTGTTGGTTAGTTTCCTAACCAAGATTAAGTTGAATTTAAAACTCGGAATATGAAATACATTTAG
>NW_020628347.1:0-753 GCF_003573695.1 Papaver somniferum
AAAAAAAAAGTAGGCATTTACTTCACCAGCTCAACGAGTTTCCCTCCTTATTTTTACTGACACAAACTGATGTCTTTTTATTTTCTTATCCTTACAATAGCAATAGAAGAAACAAAGTTTACCTGAATTATAATAAGCTGCTGATGGATATGCACCAGGAACATAGCACGTATAAGTAAAAACAAATATTAACATCAGATTCCTTCACAAAGAGAATTGCAATTTCAAATACCCGCTGATTTAACAGAGAATAGGAATTCATTACAATTTCAAATTACTTTCTTAGTAGCCTCTGGAGCAGCTTATACCTCTTCATCTGCAGCAGGAACTATTATTCCATCTCCATTTCTGAAAATTGAAGAAGACCCTTCTGCCATTTATAAAAATAGGATAAAATCAAAAACCGAAACCAAAAAATTGAACCAATAAATCAAGTCAAAATATATAAAATTGAAAACAAAAAGAAAAGTTATGAAAAGTTATAGATTGAGAACTTACAAGAGAAAATCACTAAAATGAAGAAAGAACTCCCTGAATATTTCTGAGTAAATCAGTTCCAGACCCTAAAACAAACACATAAAAATAAAAATAAAAATGAAGCATCTATCAATCGAATTGTTTATCTACAATATTATACTCTCAGATATAAAAACTTATTCTCAATCTTTAAATCGAAACCCTAGAAATCTATTGTTTCAAAAAAAAAAAAAAAAAAAAAAAAAAAAAAAAAAAAAAAAAAAAAAAAAAAAAAAA
>NW_020628348.1:0-758 GCF_003573695.1 Papaver somniferum
AAAAAAAAAGTAGGCATTTACTTCACCAGCTCAACGAGTTTCCCTCCTTATTTTTACTGACACAAACTGATGTCTTTTTATTTTCTTATCCTTACAATAGCAATAGAAGAAACAAAGTTTACCTGAATTATAATAAGCTGCTGATGGATATGCACCAGGAACATAGCACGTATAAGTAAAAACAAATATTAACATCAGATTCCTTCACAAAGAGAATTGCAATTTCAAATACCCGCTGATTTAACAGAGAATAGGAATTCATTACAATTTCAAATTACTTTCTTAGTAGCCTCTGGAGCAGCTTATACCTCTTCATCTGCAGCAGGAACTATTATTCCATCTCCATTTCTGAAAATTGAAGAAGACCCTTCTGCCATTTATAAAAATAGGATAAAATCAAAAACCGAAACCAAAAAATTGAACCAATAAATCAAGTCAAAATATATAAAATTGAAAACAAAAAGAAAATTTATGAAAAGTTATAGATTGAGAACAGATTAAGAACTTACAAGAGAAAATCACTAAAATGAAGAAAGAACTCCCTGAATATTTCTGAGTAAATCAGTTCCAGACCCTAAAACAAACACATAAAAATAAAAATGAAGCATCTATCAATCGAATTGTTTATCTACAATATTATACTCTCAGATATAAAAACTTATTCTCAATCTTTAAATCGAAACCCTAGAAATCTATTGTTTCAAAAAAAAAAAAAAAAAAAAAAAAAAAAAAAAAAAAAAAAAAAAAAAAAAAAAAAA
>NW_020628349.1:0-333 GCF_003573695.1 Papaver somniferum
CTTTTAGCTTTTAGCTTTAAGCTTTTTGTTCCCAAGTCCTTAGTATTCCACTTCGAACCTGTAAATCAAAGACACAAAAAGAAACGTAAAAAGGAACAAATAATAATAAATAATAAAAAAAATTAAACCTAAAAACAAATCTATATACAAGTCCGCATCGGCGGCGCCATTTTGTTGTAGTAATAATTTTAATACGGTAAATAAGAATTCGTTGCTCGGACTTGAATAGATTTAAAAACAAAAATATATACAAAATTGTCACAGGATCAAGAGATACTAAGACTCAGGATTTCACCAATTCTTATACTCATGCGATTCATGTATTTATTCTAA
>NW_020628350.1:0-680 GCF_003573695.1 Papaver somniferum
AAACCTGCATGCCCTAAGAATGACCTAATATCTCTTACGGTTTTTGGGACCTGTAAAGTCTTGATAAGGTCAACTTTGGATTTATCTACCTCTATACCCTTAGAAGATACGATATGCCCTAAAACAATTCCTGATCGAACCATGAAATGACATTTCTCCCAATTAAGCACTAGATTCTTTTCCTTACACCTAGTCAACACTAATGACAAATGATGCAAGTACTCATCGAAAGACGAACCAATTACTGAAAAAGTCATCCATAAAGACCTCTAAAAACTTTTCTGCCATATCGGAAAATATGCTCATCATGCAACGCTGAAAAGTCGCAGGAGCGTTACATAGCCCGAAAGGCATGCCTCTATACGCAAATGTACCAAAGGGACAGGTAAAAGTAGTTTTTTCTTGATCTTCTGGGAAATAACGATCTGATTGTATCATGAGTAGCCATCTAGAAAACAGTAATGACTACGTCCAGCTAATCTCTCTAGCATTTGGTCGATAAAGGGAAGGGGAAAGTGGTCCTTCCTAGCGACCTTGTTCAATTTCCTATAGTCAATACAAACACGCCAACCCGTGGTCACTCGGGTCGGGATTAACTCATTGTTATCATTCTGGACTACATTAATACCAGATTTCTTGGGAACAACCTGAACGGGGCTGACCCACTTACTGTCTGAAAT
>NW_020628351.1:0-277 GCF_003573695.1 Papaver somniferum
ATATTCTCCCAGACCTTAACCAAACCCTAATTTCGTCAACTTCGAGAAACAAAGTGGCTCCGAGATCGAAAACTGGACCAATGTAGATAAGATTCCTTCGTATGAAAGATGAATCGAACCATCTACGGGTAAGGTTCCACATATATATTCTCCCAGACCTTAACCAAACCCTAAATCCGGCTACTTCGAGAAAGAAAGTGGCTCCGAGATCGAAAACTAGACCAATATAGATAAGATTAATCCTTCGTATGAACGATGACTCCAACAATCTAAGGTA
>NW_020628352.1:0-1532 GCF_003573695.1 Papaver somniferum
CGCTCATGACTTGTTTGTGTTCTTGGTAAAACTATTCACAAAGGCCTGACTTATGTATTGGTATGACTTTTATTAGTGAAACCGATCTTAAGTAATCACCTGAGATGGTATGATTGAGTTTGTGATTTGTGTATGACCGAATCTGGGTAAAGGGGAACCGATCCTATTATGAGGTTCAACACATCACAAAGGGGAATCGATCCTTGTAGAGGTGCAGCAAGTTTGTAGAAGAAAGAGGAACCGATCTTATGGACATATGCAACACATATAAGTTAGATACCATATATATGTGGGGAACCGATCCTAGTACCTAGTCAACCGAATTTGGGAAAGCTAGTGTGATTATGCACAGTACTCACATGGAGGTAGCACCGAAACTTGTTTTGGTAGAACCGTTAAACCCATGATTTGTGATTGAGTGTTCTTGATCAATCACATACTTCTTGAAAGTCAGATGAACCAATTCTAAACTTTTTTGGAAGTGTTGCAAATCGGTTTCAAGGTTGTAAGTATGAAAGAGTACTTACAAAGTAAGGATGTCGACATACTTTGAACACGTATAGTAATGTTTATCTTTTATTGTTCAAAGTTATTCCTTAATAGCTAAAGGAAGAAAATCCCAGGATCGAAATATAAATAAGTTAAGAATCTTTTATTTAAGGTTTTTAATTTTATTTTAGGAAAATAAGAATTAGTAATGTGAATTTATTAGTTAAAGATTTTCCAAAGAGATTTTCGGTCAATATTTTGGACAGAGCATTTCCAGGAATTATGGAAACCGAATTTGGAATATATTGCATATCTTGAGAATATTTTCGGTTTTGGAAATTCCTTGGTGTCCAAGCTTCCTTGTCTATAAACACTTGAAGTTTGCATTTCTAGCAAACTAATCCTTCGTGCCAGCAAACTTCCTCGGTTGTGTTGTTACTGGTGTAGCCGCCTATTCGGAGAGAAGAGTAACCTAATTAGGCGAAATCTCTTACGGCCACTCAGTTTAAAGTCTTCTTTGGGATTGAGAAGCTCTATTAGTACCGTTGGTGGGAAACTAGATAATTGCGGTTTATCTGGTGTTTTCGATTGATTTGATTGACTAACGGTGGTTGAACTTTGATTGCACCTAGTTTGTTTATGCTTGAGAATCTTCTCTTCTGATATAAGATTCACTCACACTAGATCGAAGTTTTGATCGGGATCTTTAGACTGTTTTTAGTTCTAAAGACGATCTTGTGATAATCCATTGTTAACAGACTCAGTTCTGTGCGTGATTGATAACAAGAGATTCAAGTTGTTGTGTGCAGGTGTTTATTGAAGATCTAAGAAGATTTGAAGACAAAGAAGATATTGAAGATTTCTGATTTTGGGTTCATAATCTTTGGTGTGCACAATACTTGTTTCGATATAAGAGGATACAACTATAATCGGTTTATCCTTGTGGTAGATTGGATTGATTAATTGTGTAGATCGGCATCAATACAATTCTTTGTGATTAAAAGTATTGATTGCAAAATCTTAACAATTACTTCGATATTTGA
>NW_020628353.1:0-624 GCF_003573695.1 Papaver somniferum
TCCCCCATCGAGAAATAGAACCGACTAATCCTAAGGCAAAGGGTCGAGAAACTCAACGCCACTATTCCTGAAAAACTTGGAACCGGGTCTTCTTTTCGCACAATTACGGATACGAAAATAATGGGATTCAATTGTCAACTGCTCCTATAGGAAATATGATTGACTACGGATTCGAGCCATAACGGGTAGGAGAAGAGCCCGACTCGGTATTGTGAAAAAAAAAGAGGAAGCAGAACCAAGCCAAGATGATAAGGAATAGGGATCAACCCCTTCTTCTTGCGTTCTTGCGCCAAAGATCTTATCGTTTCCGAAGGAACTGGAGCTACATCTCTTTTCAATTTCCATTCAAGAGTTCTTATGTGTTTCCACACCCCGTTGAGACCTCGAAAAAAGGAAAAATTCCTTTTCTTAGGAACACATACAAGATTCGTCACTACAAAAATGGAGAATGGTAACCCCACCATTTTAACTACTTCATTTATGAATTTCGTAGTAATAGAAATACATGTCCTACCGAGACATAATTTGTGTAACTTGCTATCCTCTTGCCTAGCAGGCAAAGATTTACCTCCGTGGAAAGGCCGATTCGTTCGGATCGACTTGAGGGTCCAACTACATTGCATT
>NW_020628354.1:0-857 GCF_003573695.1 Papaver somniferum
AAAAAAAAATAAAAAAATTATATAAATTGTGTGCAGGGAAGGACGACGATTACTATATCGTCTCGGCCCCTCGGGTTCGTACACGGCATAGGAGTCGTGTCCCGAGTCGACGACAACGGTTCATCCCCCGTCTGGTACGGGAGGTAAGTCCAATCGAAACACTCGCGAATCCCCTGCAAGCGAGTTACTGTATGCCTTAAGGTGATAATTGTTTGAGGACGAACCAGACTGTCTTTATTTTCCTAGTAAACAGCAAGGCCTGGCCTAAACAAGATAAGGGTTCGGATTTCATCATCGTTCCCTTCTTTCCCGTTTTAGGAAAACAAAACCTAACGCGAACCCAAGCTTTAAAATCTGATTAGAAAGAGACCTATAAGGTATCGAGCTTGTTAGGAAAATTTTTCGAAGGATATTGGTTACCTTTTAAGCAACTTCAAAGTTCATGGTGACTTCTGAGAGTTGAAACAAGCCGCCTTGTAACGCCGGTGAGGCCTTGGGTATCAAATCTCCATTGAGCTTCCCTCGCCTCAGTTTCATCTCACATTAGCTCGGATTGATCCAGAGGTGTTGCTCAAACTGTAACGAATTCCCCTTCGAGAGATAGAAGCTGGTCTAGAAACAATCTAAGTGGAGCCATCATGCTTTTTGTTTGCTAGAAATCTTTAGGTTTGCTTTGGTGGAGTCGAGTCGGCCTTGTTTGTGATTGTATAGAATCCCTTTGTAGTTTATATTTCTTCGGTGATGAATCCTTTTGAGGAGACGCCACCTGCGATGACGTTGCGAGAATATATGTCTAGAAATTCTCGTTATCAAGAGACGTCTTCGGAAATGACTCTTGGTGAATATATGCGTGGACA
>NW_020628355.1:0-347 GCF_003573695.1 Papaver somniferum
GCAGCGACCATCTCTAGGTCTTTTCTTCATCTTCTTGCTTTTATTTTCGTGCGGCGTTTTACTTCCATCCCCGTTGCTGAGTTTAAGAGTGGGTAACTTGTAATACATGTTTCGACCCATGCCCATGCGCGTGTACCAAGCACCAATTCCGTGTCTACTTGAAATTATTTTTTGCAAGTTTTTAACTTGGTAAATAATTTATTTAAGAGTTTTATTTATGATAAAATTCCTTTTTTGTGTTTAACTGTTTTACAAGAAACAAAACTCGTTTTATAAGAAAAAACCAAAACCTAACTTGATTTGCAAGTTAATTTTCCTATATATACAACTCGAAAATCTCTTTTCAA
>NW_020628356.1:0-1555 GCF_003573695.1 Papaver somniferum
TCATCAAGGAGTTTATAAAGATACAAGATAACCCCTATAATATTCCACAACCGCACTCCCCACAAAGATTTGGAAATTAAGCACAAGTTCAATTAAGAACTCTCCCCCATAAAATGTCATTCCCGAAAGAACAACAAGAGCGACCTTACTTTCACAAGAAAAGAAGGATTTCTTTGGACATTAACAAATCACATAAGAATATGAATTTGTATCCAAAAATCTCAATTAAATTAACCACAAGAGAACCTATGATTAATTTAATCGGAATTGCTCACATAAGAGAACTTATGGAGCCGCACAATATTCAAATAAGAAATATGGATCACGGAAGATCAATACTGCAGAATAAACAAAGATTCATTCTATTTCTCATCATCATTTGCACAATGACATATAATAGACTTAATCTTTATAGACAAAAGTCATCCTTTCTTCCATCAATATTTGCATAATGACATAAAAGGCTTAACTTTTGTTTGTCAAAAGTTCATTCAATCTTTTATCAATACTTGCATATCGACATATGAAGGACTTAACTTTTGACCACGTATGGGACAATCACAGTTCACGGACGCAAACACACATATATCATAACAAATTGCAATATATGAAATCATAAAGATTAATACTGCAAAATCATCTTCCAAGCAAACTTTAGAATTTAAATAAATAAATCTAAAAACATTGCAAGATGAAAACGTTGGACATAGCTATGTGTAATCACAATAATGGTTGTTCCAAAACCTAGTTATCCTTCTTAAAAACACAAGAATAAATTCTCATAAGAAGTTTCCTAGATATATATAAGAATCAAGTTTCTTTGATAACATCATACCTTTGAAAGGGTCCATCATAAAAGGTATCACTGATATCCTTGATTCTTTTGACCGTAGAGACCCCATGTTCATGAGTGAGAACATTAACTTTTCGATCAATAATGCGGGCAAGATGCCTAGCTTTGACACAGTCCATGATGAGCTTCTTCTGATTCCTGATCAAGGTGTTTTGATTATCAAGGATTTTGGCCTGACCATCAATGAGCTAATTTATTTGCAGTTGAAGATTTACAAACTCGACCCTAGAGTCATTCTGAAAAAGAATTAAATCCTTGACAGATTCTCCAACCCAGGAGTTGTACTCTTTCCTTTCAATCATCCTTTTCAAGACAAGTTCTTGAACCGAATCGCATCCTTTAGTGTCTTCTTCCATCTCAATATTCACAACTTCTTGAGGTCTTGAGGAGTTTTCCATACCCTTTTTTTTTAGGGAAGGCAAAACAATATAAGATATATATATATATATGTTTTCAAGAAAGAGAGATACACCCTTGTTGTGGAAACCCTAAACTCCCAAGAGAGACACGGACGTTCGTGGACCGGTTGAAAATAACAGAACAGAAGAGATTCGAAAAGAATAAAATACCTCTGTTTTCATATATCCCACATCATCATGACTCAATAATTAAAAAATTTAATCAGAGCATAAGAGTGAGGTACATAGCACCAAGGAGTCAAGTGACTCTACTTTCACATCAAAAGAAAACAGCATAGTCAAA
>NW_020628357.1:0-456 GCF_003573695.1 Papaver somniferum
GGAGAATCCAAAAATTTGGATGTCCCGAAATTCAAGGGGAAGTTATTGCATGAAAGGACATGTAGGAACCACAATCGGCACATGCAAAAATGGCGGCGTAACGGAAGTTTTTCTCCCACATCTACCAAACGGTAGAATATGAAAGAAAATGGGCAAACTGTGAATACCAATATTCTGTGGAGCACGTGTCACGATCTTAGTGGCCGCATAAAAATTCAACTGTGCAGCCTTCGCTAGAAAGAGAAGCCTGAGTAGCAAAGGATACCTCCGCAGATTTACTTTATCTCATCCCAAGAAAGAAGGCCTAAATGGTTAAGATGAGAAGAGTAAAAGCCTAGTCTACAAAGAGTCAGCTGGCGAAGGGACAGAGGTAGATGACGCATCTAATCAGCATTAAATGCACAAATCTCTTATCTACATGCATGAACCAAGGCACGTGGAGAGAGAAGGCGTGGC
>NW_020628358.1:0-856 GCF_003573695.1 Papaver somniferum
ACTGGACACTTCATTAGGGACAACATGCATTTCCTCATGAATTTCCTCCTTTTGTAGTTGAAGCAAAATCTGATCTAACTTCGCCTGAATGCGTGACATAGTTCTATCAGAATTTTGCTCACCGAGTCTGAGAGCTTCTACGGTGGAGTCTAAATTCATGGGAGTACAAAATTCTTCATGTTCAAATTTTGGTGAATGGTACATGTGTGCATGGTCATTAGGGTTTACAAAATATTGATCACAACCTTCGAAAGGTTGATTATGGTCCCAATGACTACCAGCCTCACAATTTGTGGGCATTTCATAATTTGGATTTTCATGGTATCCCCTAGATTTCCTAAATTCATGCAAAACATAGCAATATTCATCAGGGTGGTCTAAACCACCACAAAAGGTACAAACATGCATATTAGGTTGGCTAGGTTGATACATGGGTGAATAGTTATACGGGTTTGCATATTGAGGCTCATGACCTTGAAAAGGTCCATAATTATAATCCCTATAACTATTGACATCATGGTATGTGGGAGGCTCATAAGGTGAATCTTGCCCGTAAGCATCTCTAATAGATTTATTCCCAGAGGCAGACCAAAATCCAGACATGTCTTTGTTTTATGAAATAAACACACAAATCACAAAAAAGTAAGGCCCATGATTATTTTTTTATTTTTTATTTTTTTAGCCCAAAATTTAGTTAAGTTTGGTTCACAAAAGAGGCAAGCCCAAAATCCAAAAAGTTAAGTTTAGAGCAAGCTCACTATTAAGAAACTACAAGCCTAACAAACAACTAAATTACAAGCCCAAATAAAGAAAGAAATAAAAATAAAACTAATTATTACAAACCCACAAAAAAAAA
>NW_020628359.1:0-904 GCF_003573695.1 Papaver somniferum
CGAGATAAGCGTACAATGAAAAGAGTGAAAGCGGACTTGCAAATTTGGTGTAACAAGTCTTTGTTGGACATCACATTAGCATCTTATAATACAAAACAGAAGGTGTTTTTGAGCTTGGACGGATGGATAACATTTTGAGAGATTAACATTGCATCCGACTATCTCAGTCTCATCTCAGCTAAAGATATCTGACAAATATAAAAGTTGTAACATATTTTGTTATGAATTTAAATTGATTGATTCCCTCATAATTAGGGTCATAAACTTCATAATATGTATTATGAATGTGCATTGGATTTCTTCATTTAAATAAAATAAATGCAATAGAAATTTCTTTTAAGATTATTCTTTATGTCTTTAAGGTTATAAATACACTACAATTTAATACTATTTTGTCATATGTCTTTAGCACCAGCTGAAATAGTCACCATCTCCTTCCTTCCGCTTGAACAGTAATCTTTAGGCTTCAATATTCCCTTGAAATCCGTTGTTACTTCTTTGTAAAACTTCAATCTCAAACCATCACTCACATCCAGTTTCACCAAGATAAATGAATGAAACCAAAAGAAACTGCAAAGCCAACTTGCCAATTCCACTAAAAAGGTGCATGGAATTTTCACAAACTGTTTGCGAAGAAATCATATCAATACCTGTTATGAAAACTTCATACTCAACTCGATAAGGGGATCAAATACTGAAGCTGGTAGTGGCAATGCTTGAGACTGAAGTGGTGGTGCTTTTGGTCTTGGTGGTGGTATCCGCTGGTAGTAGCGGTGGTGTTGGTTGTGGTGGTGCTATTGGCAGTGTTGTGCTCGCAACCTAAGTGTTGTTGTTGTTAGCAGTATTGCTGCTGGTTGTGGCGGTGGTGGTGCTGCAGCTAGCGGTGTAGGTGGTGTTGGTGGGG
>NW_020628360.1:0-498 GCF_003573695.1 Papaver somniferum
AGGATACTGCGCACTTGATTCCCTTAGCTGATCTCACCCACAACTAAGACCCAAAATCGCAGGCTTTAACAATAAACAAATCTGTCTCACACAGACAAGTCTATCAAAGGATCAATCTGTCTCCCACAGAAAATCCCTAAAAGTTTGTGTTCCGTCTTTTGATAATAATCAAGGTGAACAGGAACCAATTGATAATCCGGTCTTATGTTCTCGAAGAACATCCTAGATTTATCAATCACCTCACAACAATCTTAATCGTATGGTAGCGAAACAAGATGTCGTGGAATCACAAACAATGAGATGAAGGTGTTTGTGATTACTTTTTATACCTTACCTATCAGAGAACTCTCACGATCTCAAGCCAATCAATATGATTGTACTGTTACGATAGAAGATGCAAGATCAGATCACACAACTACGATAAAAATAGTATCGGTCTGGCTTCACAATCCCAATGAAGTCTTTAAGTCGTTAACCTGGTTTTAGAAGAAGAAAACC
>NW_020628361.1:0-515 GCF_003573695.1 Papaver somniferum
GATACTACACACTTGATTCCCTTAGCTGATCTCACCCACAACTAAGAGTTGCTACGACCCAAAGTCGAAGACTTTAATAAACAAATCTGTATCACACAGAAAAGTCTACAGAATAGATAAATCTGTCTCCCACAGATAAACCTAAAAGTTTTGTCCCGTCTTTTGATAAATCAAGGTGAATAGGAACTAATTGATAACCCGGAATTACATTCCCGAAGAAAAGCCTAGTATTATCAATCACCTCATAATAATCTTAATCGACGCAACGAAAGAAGATATTGTGGAATCACAAACGATGAGACGAAGATGTTTGTGACTACTTTTCTATCTTGCCTATCGGAGATAAAGATCTCAAGCCAATCGTTACGATTGTACTCAACACGATAGATTCAGCAGATCAGATCACACAACTACGAGAAAGTAGTATCGGTCTGGCTTCACAATCCCAATGAAGTCTTTAAGTCGTTAACCTGGTTTAAGAAGAAAACCTAAGGTTAAAGGAGAATCGACTCTAG
>NW_020628362.1:0-570 GCF_003573695.1 Papaver somniferum
GCATGTCCCTTTCCATATGTTGCATTTTAATTCTTTCCATATTTTGAAACATTGAGGACAATGTTTAGTTTAGGTTTGGGGGTATAGAGTAGATACCACGATAATATGCTATAATTGAAAATCAAACTCCATTTTTTTTGAAAAAACTTGAAAAATTCCAAAAAAATTAAAAAACTCAAAATTCAAAAAAAATTAAAAAAACATAAAAATGGAGCTCATTTACCTTGAAATGTTGACTCTTGTGCAAATTTGTATAATTATTAGGAGTCTTAGTCTAGATATTTAGGCACCCTGATTCTAGCACAATTCACATAGTGATAAGAAATTTGCACGCGCACGATCTACCAATACATGTATGGCCTCGATCTTCAAGGTGTTGGATAGGAAGTCACGATTGCCAATCACTTTAGAATACTGAACGAAACTTGACTAGCTTGTTCTTTGGTTGGTTGGGATAGAAGGTGGAGGTTACATTAAGAAAGACAACCATCGAATTTAACTGGGTGCATCAAAAAGGGCTACCTCTTGCAAAGTGTCATGTAATCTTTTGTTTCTTTTTGTTATATATCA
>NW_020628363.1:0-719 GCF_003573695.1 Papaver somniferum
TAAGGGAGTCATATGCTTGAGTGATATCAAGTTTTAATCCAAAGTTTCCACCCCTTCTCTTAGTTTCAATTTCATTTATCATTTCAGATGCAAGAGCCACTTGAGTTTGAATCGTTCTCCCTTTTATAAAGGCTCCTTGTTGAGTAGATACAGTTTTATCAACTACCTTCTCCAATCTTGTAGCCCAAATTTTAGTAAAAACTTTGAAGCTGAAATTCATAAGACCAATTGGCCTGAATTGTTTAGCTCTTTTTTCATTGCTCACTTTTGGAAGGAGTTTTATGAAATTAGCATTTAATCCATTTGGAATGAAACCCTTGATCCAACAGAACTGAACTTCCTTAATGAAATCTGGACCAATTACTTCACATGAGAATCTATACAACCATCCTGCAAAACCATCTGGGCCTGGAGCACTTTCAGGATTCAAATTAAAAACTGCAGCTTTTATTTCTTCATCTGAAAGAATGTCAGTTATCATGATATTATCTTCTCTTGTAATAACTTTTGGAATACTTGCAAAAATACTCTCATCAATTGTAACATCTTGATATTTGAATTTATTTTCATAATGATTAACCAACTCATTTGCAATCTCTTGTTGATCTGTTAGAATAGTTCCTGCATCATTTTCCATTTATGTTATCATGCTTTGGGCTTGTCTAATCTTCATCTGAACATGGAAATATTTTGAATTAGACGCTCAATATTTTAACCAG
>NW_020628364.1:0-646 GCF_003573695.1 Papaver somniferum
TAAGTATTAACTAATTAGGAGGACAAAAATATCACTTTAGTATTACTTCGAAGTTGTAATACAATTGAACTTTGGAGAAGATAATTATATTATGTTTCTGTATAACAATTATTGAGAATATTTGTTTTCAAAGTTGTTATCACTACTGATCTTCGACAAAAAATATGCTGAGTTGAACACGTTCAGAATCATTGGCAACTTGACGTAACGAAGAATTCAAGGAGTTTGAGAACCAAGAAAATCAAGCATCATGGATTCCGAAGTTTTGAACCTTTATTTTTTAGTCCATATGTATTGATAATTTGTCACTAAAATTGACAAAGGGGGGGATTCTTAGAGCATTATTCGGTCGAACTCGCAAGTGTTGATATCTCAAGCTTGTTGTCAAATTTAGTTGATCAGAACTATATATTGATTTGTAGTCTATATTTAGTCAAGTCTCGGATTATAATGGAAGTGTGTAGTTGAGTACCAGACATAATTGCGTTCTATCGTTTGAAGGCGAAATTCAACCAAAGCTTTTGGAGAAACTTCATCAACAAAAGGTAAGTGAAGACTGGCCACCTATTACTCAAGTTTTCACCTTTCTATCTATGAGACTATGTCGCATGACTAAAGTTTACTTTACATGCACAAAAAGAAATTC
>NW_020628365.1:0-333 GCF_003573695.1 Papaver somniferum
TCCGACTTATAACGAAATGTGTAGACTTTTTTGAGTTAACGTATATAAAATTCAGCATTTTAATGAACTCTTTCTTTTTACATTGGCTTTGTCTTTCTATTTGATTCAAGATAGATGAAATTTGTTAGGATTTGGATTAGGTCTGCATGGTCTTTCATCTTTCTTTTATTGTGAAATTTGACTTCCTTCATATTTTCTTGAATCAACGTACATGGAAATGCAATTTTTACTAGACGTATTTCCTTAGAACATATTAATTGTAATTACAATACATTTTTCAAACTTTTTCTGTTAAAGATGAGTTTATCTAGTTTACAATTTAGTCTCAGAAAT
>NW_020628366.1:0-593 GCF_003573695.1 Papaver somniferum
TCCGACTTATAGTTGTTCAATGATGACGAGGTGCAGTATCGAATTTTATGAAAAGGTAACATATTTTTGATGGTATTTTAGTTATAATTTCTAATCCGACAATCTAAAATTAAGCAAAAAAAAAAAACAAAAATTATCTAACTGTCACAATTCCTTGTTTGGTATGACAAAAACAAACACATTCCTCAATCCGTAACCTATTATCTTAACCAATCATATTGTACAAAAACTAATCTAACGGCTCTTATTATTATCATGCGGATTGAGGAAATTCCACCACAATACCGCTCAAACATCCCGTCAAAATTTTCCTCATTCTTCTAGAAACAGCTACGTGTCACCTCTTCCATTTTTCGGATAATAAAAAAATCGAAAACCACCACACGTACTCTTCACACATGTTTCAGAATTGAGGACCACCACATGTTTGGTCTCCCTCGGTTCTTTCTCCATTCAACTCACACACTTTCTCATCTCAGAAAGAGAAAAACTCTATGTAAACCCTAACTCTTTCTCATCTAAAAAAATCAAATCAAAAGAGTTAATCAATTACTCAGAAAGATAAAAACTCTTTTCACCTCAAACCCCAATTT
>NW_020628367.1:0-1101 GCF_003573695.1 Papaver somniferum
ATTTCTTCGGAATATTCTACGAAACCTTAAACAAACCCTATTTATGCATATTGTATGCATACCAGGCTCCGAGATCGAAACCTGGCCGGGAGGGGACTACTCTAAGTCAGAAACTTAGAAAGAACGACGAATCCATCCATTTACAGGTAAGATTCCTTAGGAATATTCTACGAAACCTTAAAGAAACCCTATTTCTTCATATTGTTTGCAAACCAGGCTCCGAGATCGAAACCTGGCCGCGAGTTGACTACTCTCAGAAACTTTGTAAGAACGACGAATCTATCCATTTACATGTAAGATTCCTTCGGAATATTCTACGAAACCTTAAACAAACCATATTTCTGCATATTGTATCCATACCAGGCTCCGAGATCGAAACCTGGCCGCGAGTGGACTACTATAAGTCAGAAGCTTGGTTTGAACGATGAATCCATCCATTTACAGGTTCTACAAAACCTTAAACAAATCATATTTCTGCATATTGTATGCATACCAGGCTCCGAGATCGAAACCTGTCCGCGAGTTGACTACTCCAAGTCAAACACTTGGTAAGAACGACAAATCCATCCATTTACAGGTAAGATTTCTTCGGAATATTCTACGAAACCTTAAACAAACCCTATTTATGCATATTGTACGCATACAAGGTTCTGAGTTCGAAACCTGGCCGGGAGTGGACTACTCTAAGTCAGAAACTTAGTAAGAACGACGAATCCATCCATTTACAGGTAAGATTCCTTCGGAATATTTTACGAAACCTTAAACAAACCTTATTTCTTCATATTGTATGCATACAGGGCTCCGAGATCGAATCCTGGTCGTGAGTGGACTACTTCTAGTCAGAAACTTGGTAAGAACGACGAATCCATCCATTTACAAACAAAATTCCTTCGGAATATTCTGCGAAACCTTAAACAAACCATATTTCTGCATATTGTATCCATACCAGGCTCCGAGATCGAAACTTGGCCACGAGTTGACTACTCTAAGTCAGAAACCTGGTAAGAACGACGAATCCATCCATTTACAGGTAATATTTCTTCGGAATATTCTATGAAACCTTAAACAAACCCTATTTATGCATATTGTATGCATACCAGG
>NW_020628368.1:0-479 GCF_003573695.1 Papaver somniferum
GAGAAATCTTGAAGAGAGTAATGGGAAGAAGGTTCCGATTGTTCCTAAACGCACTCAGAAGTGGGTACCAAAGAAATCCAATGATGCTTTGAGTGTGAAAAAGAATGATCTTCCAGAAAATTCCATGACTATGGAGAAGGCAGTATCCATGATGTTGGAATTTAACAAGTTTTTTGGAAAAATGGAATTGGATGTGAAAGGTTCTAAAAGCGATCTCTTTTATGATATTCCAAAGGTCACTTGTGGTGAGAAAGACATTTTTCACCCCAACACAACTTGATTGTGTTGTAAGTGGATCCTCACAAGGAATTCCCTGTTATGTATACGGCGAGGGAAGCACGAAAATTGGGGCGCACAGATTATGTTCGGTAAGGCTGTAAAATTCAACTGGATTCTTTTAAAAAGGTATGTCTATAAACTTGAGAAAGATTTTTGTTTTTTTATTTACTTAGAGAACTTATAATGATCCACGTACCTTT
>NW_020628369.1:0-493 GCF_003573695.1 Papaver somniferum
TCCGCAACAGCAACAAGGCAAAACTTTGGAAAATAGAGTGAGTCACGTGTTCAACACACTGTCCTTAAGACATTAGCGCCCGGCTACACTCAAGAGTGATGCTATAGCCCTCACAGGACGGATATCTGCAGGATAAAACACCCTAATACACCTACTACTAGCATATGTAGTAGATGCTCAACTTGAGCTTGGCAACTCCGAAAAAACCGTTGAGGAAAATCGCGAATGCTTAAAAAACGATATAAAATATTTTCCCTTAGGGGTCCCTCTAAAATATAGAGCAACCCCTTTCCCATAGATTTTACAAAAGTAGTGGATTTCTTGATATAATGGAATAAAACAATTTAAGAAGAAAAACTCCCCGATGTGGGACTAAAAGGTTTATATAGTTTCTTAAAACTACTAAAAATTGGAAACTCCACGATGTGGGACTAAAAAGTTTCATTCACAAAATAAAACAATAAATTATAATTTTTTATTAAAACTTAAAAAA
>NW_020628370.1:0-1536 GCF_003573695.1 Papaver somniferum
TCCGCAAGGGCCTTTTGGCGATAACATTGGAACAGCTTTAGAAATTTCAGAAATCGGCAAAAGACAGTTACCTAAAAGAACAGTATTCTCACTTCTGCTGAGGCTTAAGCAACCTTCCCAATATGTTGTGGCAGGAATTCTGTTGACTGCATCCAAATCAATCTCAAACAGCTCTTCATCGTCCGCTCGATCTTCTTCCTCTTCTTCGAATCCTCTATGCTCTTCTTTTGGAATTTCATTCCTATAAACCGGAGTAAGAGAAGCCATTTTGTGCTGTCTTTTGAAATGGAAACATCCCTCATATATACTACATACACAAGAAAAAGTTGGTTGAATAAAAACAGATGGAGGAAGGTGGCAAGTAGATGCAACAGTTTTAACAATGTTATCTGGACATAAACAATGTCACGATGAACTGTTTTGAATAACAAGGTCAACGAGGAAAACTACAAAAAAATATGTGGATTTTTGGGTGGTAAGTACAGTTGGTGGTCAAAGACTCAAAATGGGATGGGCATATCTAATATTTCTGATTCACCTAATCTGAACTAACGCCTTCTATGAATTTGCACAAGCAGTCGTACCCACCTCAACAGATGGGACATAATATTAACAATGATACTGGAAAAAAAATCTTAACCGAAACTCTAGTTGATATGGTCCTAGGCTGGATCCCCACTTCTTACAAAATGACTTCAAAACAGAGATCAAGGTTCAAACGAAGTTCATGCCCCGTGGACCGTTCACCTCTATGCAGCTTGGCTCCATCTAGCTTTCACCCATTGCGGAAAAGAACCACTGCTGCCTCTTGTAGGAATTTGGGTCGTATCTCTGTCCCGGTGTGGCTGATTATCGTCACTGACCAGCAAAGTCAGTGCATTATTATGTAGGAACCATGGCGTGAAGAATGTACCGAATTATCCAACTAGTAGCATTGGTCCAACCATGATAAACTAGGTACCCCATTCGACTAGCCAATTCACAACTACCCAGTCCACTGCATTTACTCAGATTTGTTCAGAAAATTGGTAGACAACAGTGAAATCACATAGTAATTAAAAAGCATTACAGCAATTAGCCTATTAGGCTCTATAAAATTGACTACATCAAGAAATAAAAAGCAAGGAACGTATTACAGCTATCGGACGATGATATTCATGAAGAGGCATCAAATTCAAATATTAATAACCAACAAAGAAAACAACATGATCAGAATATAACCAACAAAGAAAACAACATGTAAATCAAGAAACAAGCATAAGCTATCAACCCTTTATGTTCATCACCATAAAAACCAAGTTCCACGAGCAGTCATGTACAAACTCTAGTCGACAACCGAGGGATGTTCGGATGCTATTCCGAGTTGCTGAATCCCATTCACTCACAAAATAACAACACTTACAATCATCATTATTCTGGTGGTGGTTGGTTGACTTGGTTCCTCCTCCTCCTACGCTTAATCATACGGATTACTAGAACGATCAATCCATTTAATTGTGCAGCGCAAATCACGCCCAATATTCCGGCAACACACCA
>NW_020628371.1:0-637 GCF_003573695.1 Papaver somniferum
TTCACTGTCAGGTCCTTCTTTTACAGCCTCCCAAGTTAAAGTATCAAATGTTCCAACAACTACTTATCAGCAGTCTCCCGTCTTCCAGTCACAAGCTGTAACTCCTTTTTCTTCCGCAAAAGCAATGGGTGCACCTTCTGCTGATTTGAAATCGGCTTCCGCTCTTTCTGTAGACCTTGAACGTGATCCAAGAAGGGTAATTTAACCTTTAAACCCGAATCTCAATTTTACTACAATCTTATTGTTCAACAACTTATGTTCCTGAATTTTGAGCTGTTTTTTCCCAAGTAATAATTATTCTAGTTTATTCAGGATCCGAGGCGTCTACCAGCATCTGCAGCAGCAGTACAACCGCTGCCTGCGAAGGAGATCTCCCGGTTTCCCTTTGATGCTTTAATGTCTGTGGATAGTCCTGTCTCAGTTCAGGTGTCACCAAAGGTTGATCCATCTGCAGAGGTTTACAATTCAACTTCAGATGTTCCACCTTCTGAACTCATCATGGATCTGGAACCTGTATTGTCTCTGGAGCAATCAGATTTTGCTGTAGTGGAACCGGAGTTGCAGAATTCTAATGTGATTGATCTTGATCAGAATTCTCCAGTTATACCAGGCACATCTGCACCTGATGAGACATTTC
>NW_020628372.1:0-2416 GCF_003573695.1 Papaver somniferum
AATTATCAAATCACCGGATTGGAATCTTCCATTTGAATTAGTGTGTGATGCTAGTGATTACGCGGTTGGAGTCGTTTTGGGTCAAAGAGTGGACAAATTGTCCCATGTTATCTATTATGCATCGAGGACCCTTAATGATGCACAAATCAACTATTTTACCACGGAGAAGGATTTATTGGCTATAGTTTTTGCATTGGAAAAGTTTCGATCATATTTGGTGGGCACAAAGGTTATTGTATATTCCGATCATGCCGCACTTAAATACTTAATAAAGAAGAAAGAAGCTAAGCCAAGGCTAATCCGATGGATCATATTGCTACAAGAGTTCAACATAGAAATTCGAGACAAGAAAGGTGTGGAAAATACCGTTGCGAATCATCTCAGTAGACTTGTTATGTCTCAAGAAGAACTTCCATTACAAGACCGCTTTCCGGACGAAGAACTTTTCTCCTTGGAAAATTCTACACCTTGGTACGCGGATATAGTGAATTACTTGGTAACAAGGAAGCTACCTAATACAATGTCTAACTTCCAAAATATGAAACTTAAGAAGATATCCAAGCAATATGTGTGGGATGAACCATACTTATGGAAATATGGCGTGGATCAAATGATACGAAGGTGCGTGCCGAATTCCAAATTTCAATATATTCTCTCTTCTTGTCACACTCTTGCTTGTGGTGGCCATTTTTGTTCTAAACGTACCGCTCTCAAAGTTCTCGAGAGTGGATTTTATTGGCCAACCTTGTTTGAAGATGCGCATGTTTTTTGCAAATCGTGTGATAGATGTCAAAGAACGGGAAATCTAGGTGCTCGAAATCAAATGCCACTCACACCAATCCTCACCGTTGAGATTTTTGATGTGTGGGGAATCGATTTTAAGGGACCTTTTGTCAATTCAAATGGGAATTTTTATATACTTGTTGCGGTGGATTATGTTTCGAAATGGGTGGAAGCTAGAGCCACCAAAACTAATGATTCTCAAGTTGTTTGTGATTTTGTAAGAGAAAACATATTCACTAGGCATGGTACACCAAGAGTGGTGATAAGCGACGGAGGCTCACATTTCAAGAAGGATTTCTACGCTCTCCTCAAGAAGTACAACATTACACATAAGATTGGTACGCCTTATCATCCACAAACTAGTGGACAAGCGGAAATTTCAAACCGGGAAATCAAGTCCATTCTTGAGAAAACGGTGAATACTACAAGGAAAGATTGGATCTTTAAGCTTAATGATGCACTTTGGGCGTATAGAACGGCGTACAAGACACCAATTGGAATGTCTCCATATCGGTTGGTTTATGGTAAAGCTTGTCATCTTCCGGTTGAACTTGAACATAAGGCTTATTGGGCGATAAAGAAATGCAACATGGAGTATGATGAAGCGGGGAAGCAAAGAAAGTTACAACTACATGAGATAGAGGAGATACGTAATGATGCTTACGAGAGTGCCCGGATTTACAAGGAAAAGACCAAGCTTTTTCATGACAAGATGATTTCTAGGAAAAGCTTCAAAGTGGGACAAAAAGTCCTTTTATATCATTCTCACCTTAAACTATTTCCTGGAAAGTTAGGGTCCCGTTGGATTGGACCATATGTTGTTACTAATGTTTTTCCTTATGGTGCAGTTGAAATTACTAGTCTTAGAGACAACTCGGATTCCAAGATCAACGACCATAGATTGAAGCCATACTACGATAACATCGCATATGTGAATGTGGAGGAACTTTCATTTGAGGATTCACTCCCTCTGGAGGAGTAATGTGAAGCAAGAGCCAAGTCGGGCCGTCGACTTTAAAACAAGCTCTTAATGGGAGGCAACCCATAGGTTTTGTATTTCTTATCCTTTTGCTTTTTATTTTCTTTTTGTTTTTGTTTCGTTTATTTATTTTTCTTGTTGCATATCATGTTAGGATTTCCCACCTTGACTTTACTAAGAGGATTCAATTACATTGAGGACAATGTAAGGTTTAAGTGTGGGGGAGTGGTTAAGCATTTATTTTAAAAAAAATAAATTAAAAATTAAAAATTGAAAAAGTAAAAAATAAATTTTTTGTTGCATAAAACCTCCAACTTGTAGAGATTTTAGAGTCACTAGCATATTTCTAGGTATGTTTACATAGAGAATTCTGACCGACATAACTGAACTTGGAAGTGTTAGGGAACTACGTTCGGATTTCTTGCTTGTTAGAGTGTTAAATAATGGATTTAATCATGCCGGAGATGCAGATTAGAAGCAGGGAGACATGCATTATTAGAGTTGCTGATCAATCATTAGTGGAGACTACACTATTTATATCATGCGAGGCACCGACCAGATTTCTTTATAAATAACTAAAGAGCTTTCTTTTGAGTGTGTGTCACCGCACGTTAATTCCGGGTAGAATGGTGAGATACCTAACCTCCCACCAAT
>NW_020628373.1:0-332 GCF_003573695.1 Papaver somniferum
TCCGGGCGAGGTTCTAGGTGTCATATATATCAGATTGGACGAAACTGAAACCTATCCCTTAACTCAGGTTGCAAGATTACCATATACAGACCCGATGTTCTCGTCCGGGCGAGGTTTCAGGTGTCAAATATATCAGATTGGATGAAACTGCAACTTATCCCGTAACTCTGGTTGCAAGATAACCATATACAGACCCGATGTTCTCGTCGGGGCGAGGTTCTAGGTGTCAAATATATCAGATTGGATTAAACTGCAACTTATCCCTTAACTCTGGTTGCAAGATTACCATATACAGACCCGATGCTCTGGTCCGGGCGAGGTTCTAGGTGTCA